>NC_037671.1:78850487-79155873 GCF_003255815.1 Theropithecus gelada | reverse complement strand
CAGGGGTCAGGGACCCACTTGAGCAGGGAGTCTGTCCCTTCTCAGATCTCAACCTCCATGTTGGGAGATCCACTGCTCTCTTCAAAGCTGTCAGACAGAGTCCTTCGCGTCTGCAGAGGTTTCTGCTGCTTTTGGCTTTTGTTGTTGTTTACTGTGCCCTGTCCCCAGAGGTGGAGTCTACAGAGACAGGCAGGTTTCCTTGAGCTGCTGTGAGCTCCACCCAGTTCGAGCTTCCCAGCAGCTTTGTTTACCTACTTAAGCCTCAGCAATGGCGGGCGCCCCTCCCCCAGCCTCGCTGCTGCCTTGCCGCAAGATCGCAGACTGCTGTGCTAGCAATGAGGGAGACTCTGTGGGCGTGGGACCCTCCCGGCCAGGTGTGAGATATAATCTCCTGGTGTGCCTGTCTGCTTAAAGCGCAGTATTGGGGTGGGAGTTACCCGATTTTCCAGGTGTTGTGTGTCTCAGTTTCCCTGGCTAGGAAAAGGGATTCCCTTTCCCCTTGCGCTTCTCAGGTGAGGCAATGCCTCCCCCTGCTTCAGCTCTCGCTGGTCGGGCTGCAGCAGCTGACCAGCCCCGATTGTCCGGCACTCCCTAGTGAGATGAACCCAGTACCTCAGTTGAAAATGCAGAAATCACCGGTCTTCTGTGTCACTTGCGCTGGGAGTTGGAGACTGGAGCTGTTCCTATTCGGCCATCTTGCTCCGCCCCTCAACAAGATTTTGTCTTGCTTGGTTAAGTAAGATTCAAGAGGGATGTCTTAAAGTCTCCTGCTGTAACTGTGAACATGTTCATACCTCTTCTGTTTTCTTTGTTTGGTCTATTGCTTTATTTATTTTCAAACTATGTTATTAAGGATGAAATACACTTAGGATTATTATATTTTCATGGTGGACTGGTCCCTTTAGCATTGTGAAATGTTCTTCTTCATTTCTAGTAGTTCTTTTTGCCTTAATGCTTTATTTGAAATTGGTATATCTACACCAACTTTCTTTTTCCATCCTTTCATTTTCAACATTTTGATGTCCTTATATTTAAAGTATGCCTTTTTTTAAGCTACATGTGGTGGTGGTAGTTGTTTTTCATGAAGTCTGAGGATCTTTAGACTTTTACTAGGTTTATTTAATCTTTTTGTATTTAATTACTTCTATATTTGCGTTTATATCATCTTATCATCTGTTATCTATTGACCCATCCATTTTTTATACTTATTTCTTTATTTTGGATTAACCAAATATTTTTATTAATTTACAGTTCTCTTATTAACTTGCTAGCTATGCATTCTTTCGCTGTTATTTCAGTTGTTACACTGGAGATTAAAACTTGTATCCTTAATTAAAACCTAATTAGAACATTACACTTCATAATAATCCTAGAACAACAGAATATTTTAACTACATGTAAGACCCCCTGGCTTTTGTGTTTTTATTGTCTTATATTTCAATTCCATATATTTAACTTCAACTTCACTAAACTTAAACTTTCACAGAAAATTATCAGTACTGTTTTGGACAATCAATCCTGAGCTACAGTGTATGCTCTCTTCCATATTTTCTTTTAGGATCATTTTCCTTCTGCCAAAGGGAGCTCCCTTGCAGTACCTTCTTTTAGTGAGAGCCTGCTAGTGATAAATTCTCTCAATTTCTGTTTGCCTAAACTTTTTTTTTTTCCATCTTAATTTTAAAAAGATATTTTCACTAAGTATAGAATTGTGGGCTAGCATAGTCAGCAATTTAAGATGTCATGCCATTGTGCATACCAGGTGTGGTTTTCTTTGAATATAATCTTCTTAAACGTTAACAAAGCTTGTGTAATGATGTTCTGAAACTTTCATGAGAAATTTTTTTTTTAGATATTGTTGCTAATTTTCTCTCTTTTCTTTTTCTGGAATTCAAATTGTATATAAGACATCTTTTGACCAGATCCCAAATGTGCTTTATCCTCTTTTCTGACTTGTGCTTCAATGTGGACATTTTCTATTAACTAGCGTTCCAGTTCATTATTGCTATAATCTACTGAGTCCAATATGTTATAAGCCTATTCATTGAGTTCTTATTGTCAGATACATATTTTTTTGATGGCTCCACAAAGTTTACTTGATCCATATACGTACATGTACACACGCACACACCCAATTTTCTAGGTAATTCTCTACCCTCTTACCTCTTTTGTTCCTTATTTTCTCTGTGTTCCTAAGCATAACAATCAAGACGTCCTTGTCTGCTAACTCCAATATCTGGATCAGCTGTGTTTCTGCTTTTTATTATTTGTTTCCTCTTTGTTATTGATCAAATACTCCTGTCTCTTCATCTACTTAATAGTTTTTTATTGAATGCTGGTTTATAGAAGTTCCAGATAATGAGAGGATTGACTCCTTGCTCTGCTGGGCAGATAGAGTAAAAGTACATAATTCAGTAAAAAACTCCAAGGGGTAGAGGCTGTCTTGTGGGTTTGAGATGACCTGGTCTACATCTGGTTTGCCTCTAATTGTAAGACCTAACTCTCCATGGCTTTCAGTTGAGAGTATGATTGGTCTTTGTCACTTCATTATCAAGTGATAGCTTCACTTTCCAGATATTTTCTACTTACCTTTCACCATTTACACCTTTAGAATTTGGCAAATATTTTGAGAGAAAGTTAAAGTATGTGTCTAAATCCCCTCAAAATTTCAATTTTGTCACTACAGCCCCACAAAATGAGTTCTATACACCTGGATTCTACACACCTGGTTGAGACCAAATAGCAAGTGTAGCCAACTAAAAAGTAGTTATAGGTCATCAGTTTCAATGTGCCATTCATTTCAGGGCTTTGAACTCACACAGCTGATTCTCTTAAGCCAATCCACTTCCACACACACACACACACACACCCATGGCACAGGGTAGGTATCTGTCTCTTAAGCACCTCTAAACTCAAGAATTTTCTACTGTGCTTTTCAGAAGTCTCCAGCTTAGCTTTTTAATATCAGGGTCAGCATTGAGTGGAAAAACTAACTGTGGTTTCTAGGCCCATTTAAGTCTCTAATTTTGTAACTCCCTTGAGCAACAATCAAAGACTCTGTTCCTTTCTCTATCCCTGAGTAACTACTTATGTTGTTTTGTAACTTCCAAACCATGCATCAAGGATTAAGCAAGAAGTATGAATTCCTCAAGTGTCCCAGAGTCATTTTAGTGTGTAGAGTATGTTAATAAATGTGTTCAACAAATCATTTTTGCTTTTAATATGCTTTCTTTTCTCGATTAGGCATTCCAAAAGATATATATTGGGGTTTAGCTGACACATAATGAATAAAACTGAGGGATCTAATGAGTCATAAGACAAAAACAACTGATAAAACACACCTAACTAAAAGAGATTACAACACAAATTTTGGTTACTATAGAATTTATCAAGATGAATTTAAAAAGCTTCACTCTGGGGGGAAAAAAACCCTCATTTTCAATATAAATATTTGGTTATAGGGCCCTCTTCTTTAAAATCATCTCTAAATCCTAGGAGGAAAAAGCTAAGTACCAAAATTTTACCTCTTTTGATACATCAAAAGAAAACAGGAGAGGTACCATCATCAGCAATGAAGAAAGTCTCCAATAGATCCAAAGCAATCAAGAAGCTGGCTTTCACTGTCACAACCGGATGAAAGCATCCCAAAACAAAACAAAATAATGATGCTAATAAGTCAGAGGTCTGATGCATCACTTTCTCATTCAGTAGAGATCGCTTGTCTCCTCTTTCATCTTTCCCAGTAGGATAGAGCCCTAAGGAAAATGGATCTGCATTCTAGGATAAGATAAAGATGCAACCAGTAGATTTAATAGTGATGCAAAAGCAAACCAATATCGATGTAAATATAAACAACTTCACCCTTCTTTCTTCCCCTACCTCCCCTCTCTTTGCTTCCACGGTTGCCAAAATGAAGTATTAGTATACATGTGCTATTTACCATAAGCTGCTACAAAAATGCTTTTTGAATGTTAAGGTTTTATATATATATATCTGTAAATAAAGTTCTAAAAGTGCTTGCTCTGACCATATGTAAATGCCCCCCACACTGCACCATGACAAAACATCATATCCCCATGTAAAACCACCATCTACACTAAAAATACAAACCCCAGGATAAGTGGTGGATACATGTTGCAAACAAGAAGCCAACTCTAGTTTAACTATAATTTGGAACATTTGGCTATTTGAAAGAAAACCCGGTATCTGACTTGATTTGAAAATGCCTGCAAAAAGCATTAAATTATTTTCATGAAGCTAAGAATAACTCAGTCTGAAATATTGCTCTTAATTACAGCAACTACAAATAGAATGGCTCAGGATATTGTTGAAACCATTTGTAAGCATGTCAAGTGTTTAGATGGTGTCAAGTGAGTCTTCAGAACTTTGTTACTATAACAAATCTTACATCTTCTACTAAATTATAAAACACTTTTCACCTAAAAACATCCCAGGCTACACTTTTACAGCAGTAGTATCTGCAAGTTATTTTCATGTAACTAACCCAAGAAATAGCCTGTAAAAGCTATGAGAATGCCAAAGCTCTTAAAAGTAGTAAATATAAAATGCCCTATGTCTTATGACTATAGCAGTAAATCAAGAAAAAATAATACATGTCATTGTTTCCCACAATTTTACATGTACTTGTACATGTATCTATTAATCGTACATATATCTATTGTACTTATCTATTAAGACTAGGTACATATAATTTACAATACATGTAGCTAGTCTTAATTGATAAGACTATTACAAAAAGAGTGCTTAACCCTCTTTGTATCAATATGAAAACAGATGCTTCTTAAATTATCTTGACATTGGTGTGAAAGACACTGGATATAAAGAGGTAAATGAGAACTAAACTATATTCTTTTTTTTTTTTTTTTTTTTTTTTTTGAGACGGAGTCTCGCTGTGTCGCCCAGGCTGGAGTGCAGTGGCCGGATCTCAGCTCACTGCAAGCTCCGCCTCCCGGGTTTTTACGCCATTCTCCTGCCTCAGCCTCCCGAGTAGCCGGGACTACAGGCGCCTGCCACCTCGCCCGGCTAGTTTTTCGTATTTTTTAGTAGAGACGGGGTTTCACCGTGTTAGCCAGGATGGTCTCGAACTCCTGACCTCGTGATCCGCCCGTCTCGGCCTCCCAAAGTGCTGGGATTACAGGCTTGAGCCACCGCGCCCGGCCAACTAAACTATATTCTTAAGAGGGAACTGGCTATGTAAATCTTAATAGTAAAAAGAAGAACAATGTAATCAGGCCAAAGGTCATGAGACTACTTAGATAGAAACTGTACATTAGAGCAGCCAGAATCTCCACACAACCCTTAGACTGTAACCCACAGTATTAAGACTATATACAGAGTTATTAAAAAAAAAAAAAAATCCATCCCCATAACTTTTGGAGAGAAGAGAAATGAAAATTCAGCCAAATCACTTAATCTACCTGACGAAATTAAACCTAGCTAATTGAACCATAACTAATAAGAAGTCAAAAACACAGGTGCCTTCGGCATCCTTGATATCCTCCATGACTCACACAACTTAACCCAAGGTGACTGCATAAAGGACCCCGTTTTGTAGTATTTTAAACAGAAAACTACAGGAGGAAAAATAAATTCTATAGCGATTTGTTTCCTTGAGCATGAAGCTGTTTATACAACTTTCTTTCATGCTGCAAATTTAAAACTTTTAAATCAATTGAAAATGCTCACATAGCTCACAATTTCAAAAGAATGATTTGCAAATATACAACATATTTGGCCAAAGGTTTCAGGGAAATGACATTCTATCACCATTATATTCATACCTTACAAACTGTGTCCACATCCCAAGGTATTATAGTCCTCAGATCAATGACTTCACAAGATACTCCAAGCTTTTCTTTTGCCATGGAAGCTACCTCCCGGATCACATGAACCTGAAACAAAGAGAAAAATATGCAGAGAATGACTACAAAGGTTCCAGCTTCAAAAACTAGTTGAATGCTGACATCACTATTAGAGATAGTATTTAAAGTCTCAGGAATTGATCTGCATGAAGAATTCATAAATTTGTTTTAAATATGTTGAATCCCATATTCTGCAAAAATAGTTAAGTACAGATATCTAGAAAACAGAAAGAGGTCCTTAGAGAGCGAAGTCAGTACCACAGACACTGATTACAAAGATGGCACACAGAAGGTAAATGAAGTCAAACGAATAGGTAGAAAGCATGTAGAGGGAGAAGTAAAGGGCAAAAATCACCAACATTTAAGGAAAAAATGGCCCAAGAGGAAAGGAAGGAAGAAAGAGAGGGAAGGAGTGAGGGAGGGAGGGAAAAAGGAGGGAAGGAAAGAAAAAAAGGAGATAAAAAGAACAGTTAAAGAGCTAGAAAGAAAACCAGGAGACAGTGTACTGCAGAAGCTTAAGAGGAAGATTTCACAGGGATAGCAGCCAGTATCATATACCATAGCAGGAATAAGAGCTGAATTTAAACAACTAGAAGATCAGTAATGTTGACAAAAACAGTAAATTAGTGGGAATGGAACTCACAGGTACAAGAATATAACAAAGTTAAGAAATTAAATATAGACAATAGAAAACAGTTGTTCAAGTTCAGTGTTAAAAGGAGGGAGGTGTAATGGGATTTAAGGGGAAAGGAATTCTTTAAATAGTGAAGAGAGACATACTTTTTAAATAAGAGCAACAAGAAATGGAAAACTGAAGATGCAGGAGAGAGAGGGACTAGCTAATAGACCACAGTCTTGGAGAAGGAAGGTAAAATGGAACACAGTCTGAAACCGATTTGCAGAGGTTGTTATGTAAACCAGACACCTCTTCTTCAAGACAAAGGGAAGAAGGAAAGAATCTGAAGCAAAAGGAAGAGCAAGCTATGTGAGTTAATACCTAATACACCCTAACTTACCCATTAAAAAGAGAGGTAAGGTCATGAGCTGACAGTAACAGAGATGTGGATTAAAAAGTGGACAGAAGG
This sequence comes from Theropithecus gelada, assembly GCF_003255815.1. Lineage (NCBI taxonomy): Eukaryota > Metazoa > Chordata > Mammalia > Primates > Cercopithecidae > Theropithecus > Theropithecus gelada. Next base: position 79,148,909 of record NC_037671.1, on the reverse strand, counting down.
ACAGCAAAGAGGTTTGCCACACCCACCAAGGACACTGTCAATGGGATACAACCCACCAAGCAGCAGAGTTACCCCACTGAAGGTGAGAAACCATGAGGACTGCAGCTCTCCATGCCAAAAATCAAACGGAGAGGAGAGTAGGAGCTTTTGATATTGAAAACCATTTTTGTTATCTTCTTTATATTGTGTTGCCCTAAATTTCCTAAAATAAGGATTTCCTTTATGCAGAAAAATAAAAACTGGCCATATCTTTAAAAGAAGGAGAGAGAAGAAAAGTGGAAGAGATAGGAGTTCATGGCCAGAGAAAAAGTTGGGAGGTAGAGCAAAGTGACAACAAGCCTGGGGGAAAATGAAGTGGATCAGTAGAGAGGGTCACTGGAAAAAAAGACAGATATGGAATTTTGAGTCTGGACCAGTGGATGGGTACACATGGCCAGCAAAGTAATCATGAGAGATGGCAGGAAATGTAATGAAAAAGATTATAGCCATTTGCAGCAAAAGTAATGTGGGTATACACATATTTCAAAAGAAATGTGTTTTTAATTAATACATCATTGTAACATATTTATGGCCACCACATGTGTATACATTTTAATATATACACACATCTCACCTTCACTCAGAAATCAGTACCACAGACTTTCAGTTATAAGATGAGGAAGTTCTCAGGATCTAATATACAGCACAGTGACTAACGCAAACAATAGATCTGAAGTGTCCTCACCCCCACCCCCGCACACAAAATAGTAACTATGTGTGGTGATGGATCCATTAATTAATTTGATTATGGTAATCATTTCACAAGGTATGCATATATCAAATCATCACATATATACCTTGAATATATATAATTTCATTTGTCAATTACACATCAATAAAGTTGAGGGGAAAAAGAAATTAGCATCAGTAGCACCAGATTTAATCTGAAATATAAAGAAAACATTGTCTTCAATTTTTCATGTATCAGGATTTAAAATGAGAGCTTCCAAGCACAACATAGGTTTTAACAGTTGGGATCAATGCTACTCACCTGAGTGCCCCAGGCAACAAGAGTAACATCACTCCCTTCCTGTATGACTTCGGCCTGGGACAATGGGATGTTGTATGGTTCTATAGGAACCTGTTCCGCTAAATACAGAACAGGAAAAAAAAAAAAAAAAAAACAGTTATTTTTTCTGAGGTGACACTTGTGCATAAAATAATTTATGAAGCTCATTGTAGCAAAGCTTTATTTTATTTATTGTTTCTCTAAATTCTATATTACTTAAAACAGAAACAGCATTTACGATATGGCTCTATGACATTACTGCACAGATGAATAAATGCAATATAAATGTATAAAATACAGCAGCTATCTTGGAACAAAAAATAAACTTTAGAAACTAAAAAAATCTTAATAAAGAAGGAACTTTAGTCAGTAAGAATGTATCAATATTGGTCTATTAACTATAATAATTGTATCCTACATGTATGTAAGATGTTAATAATAGGGCAAACAGGGTGTGTGGTATCTAAGAACTCTGTACTCTGTTCATACTTTTTCTGTAAATCTAAAGTTGTTCTTAAAAATTGTTATTACCTGTGATAAAACTTTATTAAGTTGAATTAAGTTCTCAGATCAATTTTCTAAAAAGTAGCAAATTTATGGGGGTTTAGGGAAAAAATAATAGGGTCAAATTTTAAAGTAGATTGTAGTTTTTCACCTTATATCTATGAACACTTCATCAATCACAGCCGCTGACAACACCTTAATTTTCAAAACTGAATACTGTAGACCTTAAAAAGATAAACTAAATCAGCTCTACCAAGCCAAAAAGAAGCCACTGGTATCTGAGAGAAAACCATTTTATGACTTCTCTGCCCAACCAAGTACATGCAATATAGAGATGACTGAATCTGGGAGAAAATTATAAATGGAATTTCAAAATAAAATTGAGTATGAAGTTGATGAAACTGCACAGTTATGCTGAGAAGGTTTCTTTAGTTTTTTGTTTTGTTTTTGTTTGTTTGTTTGTCTGAGACAGGATCTCACTCTGTCACCCAGACTGGAGTGTGGTGGCGTGATCTGCAACCTCTGCCTCTCAGGCTCAAGTGATTCTCCTGCCTCAGCCTCCCAAGTAGCTGGGATTACAGGTGCACACCACTACCCCCAGGCTAATTTTTGTATTTTTAGTAGAGATGGGGTTTCACTGTGTTGGCCAGGCTGGTCTTGAACTCCTGACCTCAAATGATCCACCCACCCTGGCCTCCCAAAGTGCTGGGATTACAGGCGTGAGTCACCGCGCCCGGGCTTTTTTTTTTTTTTTTTGAGACAGAGTCTCATTCTCTCGCCCAGGCTGGAGTGGAGTGGCGCAATCTTAGCTCACTGCAACCTCTGCTTCCTGGGTTCAAGTGATTCTCAGACTCCCAAGTAGCTGGGATTACAGGCATGCACCACCACACTCTGCCAATGTTTGTATTTTTAGTAGAGACAGGGTTTCACCATGTTGTCCAGGCTGATCTCGAACTCCTGACCTCAGGTGATCCACCCCCAAGGCTCCCAAAATGCTGGGATTACAGGTGTGAGCCACCGCGCCTAGCCATTCTTGAGAGTTCTTATGTGAAAATACTATCAGTGGAAATGCTGGAAAAAACTGTTGTTCCCTTTTGTTCATTTTCCCCATAGACTTTTTTATTTTATATATATATATATTCAAAAAGGACAGAAGAGTAAAACTAAAGTAAAAGCCTCCCTCTGGAAGGCTCCCAGTTAGCCCTTCCAACTCCACCATCCAGAAGTAACCAATGCTAACAATTTCCCAGGTGTCTGCTGTAGACAGCTCTCATTCTTTCTGGCATCCAAGATTCTGAATCCTCTTCCTACATTTGGTAAATCCTCTACCTTAGGAGGCAGGGCCCTTTGTCCACTACAGAAGTGAATTCCACATGCCTCCCTGCTAAGGTTCCTCTGCAGCCAGGGCACAAAACATGGGCTCTGGCAATCCAATGCATCCACAGCAGACTCTGAATTGGAAGCTGATGACACAGAAGAGCAGTAACTGTCTAGAATTCATTCTGGAATACTGGTAACAGTGGAGGCAAATCTAGCATCTAGGCTTAGTGGTATCACGGATTCAGACTGACAGTTGCCAGGGCCTCTTTGCAGAACCAGTTATTTGGGGTATTGCTTCTAAATATATGGCCTCTAAACCTGATTCTTGGGGATTCCAGAAATCTGCGAGTTATTTATTTAACCTTCAATAAATTTCTTCTGCTTATACTGGAGAGTTGATTTCATTTGCTTGAAAACTAAGAACTGATTCCATATCTACTCAGATATTTACCATATGCTAGTGTACACATACATAATCTTTTTTCTTTTCACAAATAGAATCACATCATATATACTGTTCAGAACTCTTCTACAATCTGCATTTTTTTCACTCATCAATGTATCTTGACCATACTTCTACGTCAAAGTAGTTTTTAAAATCATGTTTATAAGTAAAAACTATTAAATGTAATGGTGCTTTATGGGTGATACAGCGGTGAATTTTATTCCTTGTTTTTTTATAGATTTCCAATCCAATGACATTTATATAACCAGTGTCAGAAAGAGGTGAATATCATTTAAATGATTAATATACTTAAATAAAAAAGAAAACAGTAAAATCTATAAAATTACGTTTTTTAGATAAATCCCGAAACAGATAATAATTAAGCTAACAAACCTGGAACATAAAGCAGTGTTAGAAAACTTATAAGTATTAAAGCACTTCTTTAAAAGTTTTTGTGTAGCTCCCAAACTATGTTGAGTCAGATACTTCCACTGTCTAATTGAGGGGTGGGCTAACTATAGCTGCAAGCTGATTTTTTTGGAAACAGCATTTCATTGGCTCACAACCATGCCATTGATTTACACAGTGTCTACAGCTGTTTCTACCCTACAACAGCAGAGCTGACTAGTTCCAACAAAGACAGTATGGTCCACAAACCTAAAATATGTATTATCTGTTCGTTTACAGAAAAAGATTGCCAGCCCCAATTGTAAACAGTGCTTTCAGAGGTTAATTCCAGCCCATTCATTGATGGCTTAACCCCAGTATTCATTGCATGGACAGATGGATAGACGGCTGGATGGATGGATGGATGGATGGATGGATGGATGGATGGATGGTTGGATGAATGGATGGACAGATGGATAGATGAATGGACAGGCAGGTAGACAAATAAACAGACAGGGAGACACACATTATCACTGGAGTAGTATATTCTACTTAGCAGGTCTTAATTGTTAAACCAAAGTGAGGGTCAAGAACAATGCTGATGACATCGGACAAACACACCAAAGATAGCACATAGGCTCCTCGTCATCATCAAGTCTCTCCCCTGGCAGCAACATCTGAATGCCAGTAGACAAGGCTTAAAGCCAGTACACACTGCATCTTACTCGTAAGTGGCCATGATTCAAGAGTCCTGTCTTTCCCGCCTTGTAAATCAGTTGCCAGCTGGCGATTAGCAAATCCCTGGAACACACAACTCTTAAGGGCTGGCAGACCACAAGAAATGGGTTGGCATCTTGGCCCACTTCCTTTGTCAGGTTGCCAGTGAGCGATTAATTGCTCTATTGTCTTAAATAAATTACCCCAAATAATAAGGCCTCATTATTTTAACAATTAACTAAGGAACAACAAAACAAACCAAGTTTTATTCTCTATTTTAAAAACACCATACTGAGAATAAGAAAAAAAAAAACCTCTTCTTAGATTGGCTTAAATGTTATCCTGAGAACAGAATAAGAATTCATTTAAATATGTCCATTTATTTAAATTTGGCAAACAAGTCACCTGGAGAGCAAGCTAGAATTCATAGGTACTTCTTAGTCAAATTTAATTTAAAACATATTTATTCCAGGAAAAGGTTGTTATTTCAAGTTAGCTTTCTTGCATTCCTACCCCACGGCTATGTGCTTTGTAAAAGAGAGCAGGTGACAGGAGTTAGAGCACAAATCTTCAGAAGCTAAAGAGCACCACACACAGTCATATTACAGATTCCTATTTTCACAGAAGTGGGACGAACTGATGCCACTCCATTTCACCATATGCTGATTACATTAGAATCTTAGAACTAATAAGCATTCCTCAGATAAACACTTCAGCATCAGATAAATAGTGACAAAATGAACAACTCTGAAAAACAAGAAATCTTTTCAAGGCCAAAATTGTAAAAATGCAATTATCAAACAGGATAGATTTTTTTAATGCATATTCTCATTCACACTACATATTCACTTAGAGATTCATGGTGTGAATTTGCTCATCCTTGGCCCCATTCTATTTCCCATCCTACTTTTTTCTTTCAGTTTTCTTCTAATTTGCTATATTGCTTATAATCCATCTTAAACACATTTTTGGAAGAGGTGAGGTGTCTAAATAATATATATATATTAATTATACCAAGTTTAATATACATTTTTCATTTAATAGTTGCTGCATATTCAATATATGCAGGCATCATGCAAGATACTGGAATATGAACTGAAAAACTGAATTGCCATTGAGAAGCACACACTCGACTGTGAGTTACAAAGATGGAAAGAGATTTATCAGCCAACAAATAAAAACATAATATAGCAATGGGAACAAACTGCTCTGGGAATCTAAAGGGAAGCAACAACTTGGTTACAGGGATAGAAGGTTTCATCACGGAGGATACAACTGCTGTGGGTCTTAGAGACAGAGGTACTTGACACAGGAAAAATAGGATATTCCATAAAGAAAGAAAAGGTATGTGCAAAGAAAGTGACGTGTGAAATCATGTTTATGCTTGTGTATACATCTACAAAATCAGATTTACATGATATTTCAAGTAAAGGTGAATACTGAAACTTATAAATTATATTCCTAAGTCCCTAGACAGCACTTTCCAATCCTTCTGATTTAATATATTAATAACTTGTGCAGAAAGCATCTGCAAGAAAATAACAACTCACTCTTAACAACACAAGCTCCCCTGTGAAGCACACTATTACCATTACAGAGATAATAAGGTCATTTATCTGCCCTGTCACTAATCTGCAGTAATGCTAGTTTCCCCACAAACATGAAACTCGGATAGGGCTTTATTTATATTGCATTACACGTGAAATAGTGAGAAAACATAAATGTTCTCTTTTTAAAATGAAGTCAAGTATATTTCTAAAATATGTTAGCTCATGCTGTCTGATTCTAACAGCATATTCGAAATCTCCATACCTGAGAAAGCCTATCTGGTTTGTTAAAATTCAGTCTAATGGGGAAAGGTAGGAGGGGGTAAATCCACCCAACCAGAAACCCAGTTGTGGCTTTGTCTCTGCATCTAATGAGTTTGTTAGTCTCTGACAAAATATTATATTATTTTTGTGTCCCAGTATTCCACCTGTAATCTTAGGACCACTATTGGAACAAAAACATGAACACATTAAATTAATCAGCTCTTAGGAAGAAAACATCATCACAATTTGAAGTAATTCAATGGCAGAGCCATTAAGGCTATAAAGAAGAGCTATTCTTATCACTATTATCATTTTCTGTATAAAACTGATAATCAACTATAAACTAATATCGGATTTCTATTTTACAACTGTCATTTTCTGAATTAGTAATCTCTTTTCAGCTTTGAGGTTATTAATCAGTCTTTTTTTTTTGACAATTTTCACTTCTATACCAATAGTTACTTTCAGCACTAATGCTAGAGATAAGAAAGAATACATGAACAAGAAAACTAAGTGTACTTTCTTCTAGAAATCACTTTTAAATTATTCCCTAAGCACAGTTGTACCCAATCTTTTCCTCCCCTCTTCACCTTAAATTATTGAAAAAAATCTAAAGATTAACAGTCTATATCAACATACTATTAAATAGTATGTTGATTTAACAGATTAAATTTTTTTTCCAACAGATTAAATCAACATACTATTAAAAATACTTGTTTCTCTCTCCAAGTAATCAAAAAAAAAAAAAATCCGTAGAATTGTCCATGATGGCAAGAAGATACCATCTAATTAGAAGATAAAATTAACTTTCAATAAATAAAATAATAATTAAGTGCCAAACTTTGGTAGTACTGAACCCATGTGATTATTGAGAGCATGTTTGGACAAAATAAATTGGTACAAAAGTCTCAATGTCCCAAGGGAATAAACCAAAGAGGTCTCCTGGGAGCAACAGTGGGTGAGGTTCCCACAACATAACATAGACTTTCAAGCCATAAGTATGACAAGGTTTTACTGAGTATTATGGCAAATAGAAGGCAAAGAAGTGAGAGATCAAATGAAGTAGAGCAAATAGAGAAAACCATTTTAAAAAGGCAAATCTTGAAAAACAAATATAATTAGATGTACGAAGGCAAAAAGCTGGCATTCTTAGCAGTGGGGTACATACTCATAACAGAAGAGTGTAAATAAGTACGCTGGGCACAACACCACATCATCTCATATGAAGCATTGAAATGGACACTCTATCACTTCGACAATATTCTTGCCAAAAAGACATAACTTGAGTTTAATCACGAGGAAACATCAAACAAACCCAATTTGAGGAGCAGTCTACAAAAGAGCTGACCAAATGTGGTGACCATGACAGACAAAAAGGACAAGGAACTGTCTTCCCCAGAATAAAGGAAACTTAGGAGAAAGAACAATAAATGAAGACTCTGGATAGAATCTCAGTCCAAAGAAAGGACATTGGTGGGGCAATTAATGAAAATGGAATTAAGTGAATAGAGCAGTTAATAGTATTGTATCCATGCTAATTTCCTGATATTTATCAATATTACTGTGGTTATTTATGAGGTTAACATGGGGGAATGCTGAGTGAAAAGTACATATGAATTCTTCATACTATTTTTGCAATCTTTTTGTTTGAACTACTTCAAAATAAAAATTTCAACAAAATTTGTAATATTAAACTCAAAAACAAAAATGAGGTTGACCTACCTTAACAAGTCTCCATTAGACGGTTGGGAAAATAAGTTATGATATAATAGAAAGTATACCAAATTTGAAAAGTCATTGAAAATCAACTATGAGAAACTAGGACTAATGCAAGGCCTGACAGAGACACTATACATTGATACTTCCTTGTGAAACAAATTCTATTTGGAAATGCTAGTACAAATAAAGAAAATGAGGATATTAACAAAGCTCTCTAACTGTAAAAGAAGCAAAGCCACATTTGGTATTCTATTTATGACTTCCTTATCTTCCTGGATAAATTTAACTGAGTTCTGAATATCGAGAGACATGAATATATGAAGATGTAAATTCAGTATCTGCATATGCCAGTCAGCATTTTGCTAGACACTCTCGACCACTAAATGAAAAACAATGACCAATCAACAGTCTAAATATAATTATATCAAGTCATAATTAGCTAATACCTTGCATGTAACCAGGAGACTTCTTTTTTTTTTCTGAAACAGAGTCTCGCTCTGTTGCCAAGGCTGGAGTGCACTGGCACGGTCCCAGCTCACTGAAACCTCCACCTCCCGCGTTCATGCAATTCTCCTGTCTCAGCCTCCTGGGTAGCTGGGATTATAGGTGCCCGCCACCACACCTGGCTAATTTTTGTATTCTTCAGTAGAGATGGGGTTTCGCCATGTTGGCTAGGCTGGCCTTGAACTCCTGACCTCAGGTGATCCGTCAGCCTCAGCCTCCCAAAGTGCTGGGATTACAGGCAGGAGCCACTACGCCTGGCCAGGAGACTTCTTAAACTGAGATACTTTTACATATAAAACATGATTTTAAGGTCGTAAATGTTTTATACTGTTATTGCTTCAGAGGGTAATGTTTTCTTATTATCACTGAGTAACACTGAAAAATTTTTTTAAAAACTCATCTGTTATTTTTAACCGAACAGCAATATTAACTTGAAACATAAAGGCTTGGACCCATTTAAACTCAAATGCAGTCCAATTTTTTTCTTCAATAATTAACTGGCAAGTCACACATTTCCAGTTCTTTTGCATAATGAGATAAATTAGGAATCTTTTCAAAATAATTGGCAAATATTTGCTGTGTGCAGTGGGTCATGTCTTTAATCCCAGCACTTTTTGGAGGCCGAGGTGGGCAGATCACCTTGAGGTCAGGAGTTCGAGACTGGTCTGGGCAGTATGGTGAAATCCAATCTCTACTAAAAATACAAAAAAATTAGCTGGGCATGGTGGCACACACCTATAATCCCAGCTACTCGGGAGTCTGAGACATAAGAATCGCTTGAACCTGGGAGATGGAGGTTGCAGTGAGCTGAGATCACACCATTGCACTCCAGCCTGGGCAACAGAGCAAGACTCCATCTCAAAAAAAAAAAAAAAAAACAAGTTGGCAAATATAAATCACAAAAGTAATGATATGATAAGGCACCTTCATATTTCTTACAAAATTTCCAAATTAACTTCATTACATTTCCCTGTCTCATTTAATGTAAACAAAAAAAGAAGCTTTGATGACACTAATACTCTATCATATGCATCAGTATATTTAATACACAACACATTAAAATTTGGCCACATTTATAACACAACTTGTTCAATCTTTGCAATTACCCTTATGGTTTTTTGTTCATTTGTTTGTTTACTGTACTCTCTAGTATGCAGTATTTCATAGTGTAGGAAAACTTCTCCTATCACCAATTTTAATGGCAATTGTTTGTCTTCCATGTTTAATATATTTGAATTCCTTTGGTAAATATTTTCCAAAGCACTTTCTATAGCAAAGAGTTACACATATAGAATAAACTTTGTTTATAGGGTATAAATTTTACAAGGGAAATTGGAAAACTGACAAAAAAAATTGAACACTGAATGAAAGGGCGATATTTTAAAGCCATTCTACATCAGCACATAGAGTTTAAAAGGGAAAAAATATCACCTAGCAAAACGAATTATACAGAGACAGAAAAAACATTTCAATAAAGTGCATCATTATTGTATGAACCATTAGGGAAAGAAACTGCTAATTAAACTGATACACTTTATAGAATTTTTATTTTTTCTTATTGAAAGAAAAAATTATAGACTTAATTAGATATGGGTTTTTATTATCTATCACCCTGACACAGGCATAAAAACAAAACATAAGCAAAATAAGTCGGTTTAATCAATTCCTAAAATTCATGAAGAAATCCAAATGTAATTCTTCTCACTCTTTGACATATAATCATCAGTGTCCACATTTCTCCAGAGAATCTCATTTTCTGTGTCACCAAGCACATCAGTGATGCAGTGCTTTTTTAAATGAATTCATTAAAAAATTACAAGATTGATGCTAGGCTCTCAAGCTAGCTCAGCAATTAGGCACAGCCTACTTTAGACTCCTGCTTCCAAGGGTTGTTAAACTACTGTGATTTCCCACTTCCCCCACCCTTCTATCTCACCACAACCATTTAGCATCTCCTTGTCAAAAGTCTTCAACTTGTCAAAAGAAACACCTTCTCTGGTGTCTCTGGAATTTTATTCTAAGCTATATTATGATTTTTATATTGGTACATAAGCAGATAACATCAACTACTGGCCACTGGATGAGATGACTGCAACATGCCATTGTTTTTAAGTCACAATCCAGTATCAGAGAGATTAAAATATAAGGGGGGAAGGGGTAGCTTAGAATCAATGAAATATAGCGGCTTCTATTGGGTAGATGATTTTAAATCATTGAAATATTAGTATATATGTAATATATTTTTCACATCATGCTTTTGGTAATGTAAGTCCCTCGGTTTTCATAAGTCCAATATTACCCATGAGGAGCAACAATTCCCACTAGACACCAAGCATGAGCTGTGTCCACTGACTTCCTAAATGCAGACGAGACAGAAAAAGTCACTGGGACACACTGACAACAAAAGACAATTATTTTCAGGTAAGAAAGATATATAGGGAATACATGCTATATTTATTAGACTGCAAAATTCCTTATTGCATATCTAACATTAAATGATAGCTGTTGATTTCATTGATGAATACCCTCTTCTCAAGGGCAACCTCTCCAGAAAAATTTAATTTAATTCAGGGAATCTGTTATGGTGAAACAATGCAAACCAAGGATGACTGCATGCAAACAATGCAAACCAGGAAGCAGCTACCATCTCTGAGCCGGACCCAACAGCTCACAGGAGCCACTATCAGTGCTGGAACCACCACTGGCTGCTGCTGAGCAGAGCCATCCCTATTAAATGTCCTACCACCAACATCACTGCCATCTACACCGTGGAACAACAGTCACTGCAGCACGGCAAAGTCTCCTCAACTGCCACTACCAAAGCTGCCTCAAACACCACAATGGCTTCCTTTCTACCTTCCTCCCACCCTCTAATGAAAGTCAGCTTGCAAGGGGGTGAGGAAAATAGTTAACTTGTTTCCAGCCCATGAATTACAGAAGAAAACACAGAAGGGCAAGTGTGAGGATGACAGACAACTAACAAAGACCCAACAGAGATTTAAATTATAAATAGCACTTAGATGAAAAGGTCACCTTTGATGAGAAATAAAGAAGACTCCAATATATTAATAATAATGAGAAAGGCTAATATTTAGTGAGCCCTTTCAACATATTAGGCACGTTTAAGCACCTTTAAAGTATCACCTCTTATCCTTACAACTCAATGTGACTGATACTAGATTTATCCAATGCTACATTTGAGAAAACAGGCAAAGACAAATGAAAGAAATCGGTTATAGATAGTGTGGCCAGTCTGCGGTCCAAGCTCATAATCACTGTTATAGTAGATAGAAATCTGCCCAAAATGGGTTTCAGAAATATTAAATATAAACATATATCAAGCTTGATCTTTTCCATAAGTCTTGAAAAATTGCAAAAATTGTGTATTTTAAAAAGGGAGGTGTTATGCTTGCCATATTTGTTTTAAAATAGAAAATATAACCTAAGATTATATAATGGCTGTTTTTCCTGAGATTGATCAAAGTGTTAAATCTAGAATTTTCTCTCACAGATTCCCAGCAATTCCTTACCATTTTCTGAAATTAATTTTTTACACACTAATCAAGTTTTACATTCCATAAAGCAGGTGGAATCTATACATACTTATCATCCACCATCTGCCTCAGTGCATTGCTGTATATCACTCCTCCATTAGAAATCTGTATTTTTCTTGAACATAAATTCCTTCATATTAAATCATGGATTAATACCACAAAAAATGAAGAACTCCAAGTTTACTTATATAGCCAGAAACTGTGATTTGTAGTCCAATACTAATCACTTCATACACTAGCTATATTCAGTGCTAGAGATACATAAATTAGCTAGAATTCATAAATTCAAGTTCAACACTGAGAGATGCTGAAAGGGCATTAATAAAATTAATAAATGTTCTAAATTATTATGTATCACTGAGAAAATTTTCTCTACTGTAATTTTTATAAGCCTACAACTTTATTTCTGGCTTTAAAAAGTAAATATACATGAAAATTACTAAACACCTAATGGCCTTAAGAGTTTAGTGTTTTCCACCTATCTGCCTCTAAGTATAGGCAGACCTAAATTTTCACATTTTCAACTTATGCTCAACACACACTTACATATATAGTGTAGATGAAAACTCCTAAAGGGCTTATTATATGCCTTTTATTCTAAATTTGAAATTCTGAAGGTAAGCTAGCTATAAGAATGGAAGCTCAACACCCTTTCCGCTAGTCAAGTGTTCAGTTTTGGCATTGTTAATGTCACTGCCTGTACAGCAATGTTCCTATACTATTAGAATTCTTATTTGCCCTTAATACTTTATAAGTAAACAACAGAAAAGTGAAAACACTCTTATCAGCAAAGAGAATATTGTAAAATTGGAGGCAAGTACGAAATTACTTGCTATGTTGCACACAGTAAATTTTTAACCTCAGCTGGATGCTCAGTGCATTTAAGTCACTTGAATTGATCAATTCAAAAGGGAAAAAAATTAAAGGTATATATAAAATGTTGGAAACTATATCACTGACAACCGTGTATAAAAGGTGAAGTTTAAACAGAATTTTATTTTAGCTCTCTTGGCAAGGAAATCTATTTATTAAATGTAAGTAAATATTTGACTTCCAGATATTTGACTTTGCACACATTCTGAGAAACACATTAGGAATGGGCTGTAGCCAAAAAGTGGAAGATTATGGCTTGATTTAAAATGATAAAATACACTCCCAAATACATTAGAATATGTTGTAAATAATCCTAAATAATCTATAAGAGTCCCAGAAAGACTAAAAATGTACCACAGTGGCCCTCATATGACCATAGACCCAGCAACTGTTTCTATCCACCTCTCTTGCTAAATCTGAACCACTCCATCAATGGCTACTAAACTGCAAAAACAATTCCTCAGAAAACTTATTTTTATTTTTATTTATTTATTTATTTATTTATTTATTTTTATTTTTTTTTTTTTTTTTGAGACGGAGTCTCGCTCTGTAGCCCAGGCTGGAGTGCAGTGGCCAGATCTCAGCTCACTGCAAGCTCCGCCTCCCGGGTTTATGCCATTCTCCGGCCTCAGCCTCCCGAGTAGCTGGGACTACAGGCGCCCGCCATCTCGCCCGGCTATTTTTTGTATTTCTTAGTAGAGACGGGGTTTCACTGTGTTCGCCAGGATGGTCTCGATCTCCTGACCTCGTGATCCGCCCATCTCGGCCTCCCAAAGTGCTGGGATTACAGGCTTGAGCCACCGCGCCCGGCCTTTATTTTTATTTTATATTCAAGGGTACACGTGCAGGTTTGCCATATAGGTAAACTGCATGTCAGCGGGGCTTGGTGTACAAATTATTTCATCACCTAGGTAATAAGCATAGTAAGTGATTGGTAGTTTGTTTTTCGGGTTTTGGGGTTTTGGAGGGTTTTTTAAGACAGGGTCTTACCCTGTCGCCCAGGCTGGAGTGCAGTGGTGCAACCTCGGCTCACTTGCAACCTCCACCTCCCAGGCTCAAGTGATCTTCCCATCTCAGCCTCGCAAGAATCTGGCACTACAGGAGCACACCACCAAGCCCGGCTAATTTTTGTATTTTTTTTGTAGAGATGGGGGTCTCACCATGTTGTCCAGCCTGGTCTCGAACCTTTGGTTCAAGCGATCCACCAACCTCAGTGATAGGTATTATTCTGATCCTCACCCTCCTTCCACCCTCCTTCCACCCTCCACCCTTAAGCACACCCCCAATATCTGTTGTCCGCTTTTCTGTGTGTACTCAATGTCTACCTTCCACTTATAAGTGAGAACATGTGGTATTTGATTTTCTGTTCATGCGTTAGTTTGCTAAGGATAATGGCCTCCAGCTCCATCCATGTTCCTGCAAAGGACATGATCTTATCCTTTTTTATGGCTGTATGGTTTTCCATGGTGTATATATATACTACATTTTCTTTACCCAGTCTATCATTGATGGGCATTTAAGTTGATTTTATGTCTTTGCTATTGTGAATAGTGCTGCAATTAACATGAACATGCATGTGTCTTTATGGTAAAATGATTTATATTCCTTTGGGTGTATATTAAACAATGGGATTGCTGGGTTGAATGATAATTCTTTTTCAAGTTCTTTGAGAAAACACAAAACTGCTTTCCACAATGGCTGAACCAGTTGACATTTCCACCAGCAGTTTATAAATGTTCCCTTTTCTCCAGAACTTCACCAGCATCTCTTAATTTCTGACTTTTTAATAATAGCTATTCTGACTGGCGTAAGATGGTATCTCATTGTGGTTTTGATTTGCATTTCTCTAACGATGTGCGATGTTGAGCATTTTCTCATATGCTTATTGGCTACATGATTGTTTTTCTTCTGAAAAGTGTCTGTTCATGTCCTTTGCCCACTTTCTTGCTTGGGGTTGTTTTTGGCTTGTAAATTTGTTTAAGTTCCTCATAGATTCTGGATATTAGACCTTTGTCAGATGCATAGTTTGCAAATATTTTCTCCCTTTCTATAGGTTGTCTGTTTACTCTGTTGGTAGTTTTAGACTAACTCTGAAACCAGCTAAATATCAGCTGACCCTGCTTGTTAATGTTCTATAGACCCTTACCCCTACCTCTCTACTGAGTTAGAATACTTCTTCTAATTAGTTCTCATGCCCCAACATTCTGAATAAGAGCTTAGTTTAAGAGTTAATATTAAAATAAATCATTGGAGATTTTTATGAGAATAATAGCAACAACTTTTAACAACACCATTAACATTTATTAAGTATTTACTATGTGTCAGACATGATTCTAAATACATGTATTAACACATTTAAAATTCAAATGATACTGCAAAGAAAATTTTACACTACTAAAATTTTAAAAGCTAGAGGAAATACAAAGATCTAAATTACCAACATGGAGAAAATGGTGGATACAAGACAGAACTAACATGTAGCTCCCATGTGGACAGACAGAACAGTGTGTGGAGACTCACACTGTGAACTTTTCCTCCAAGAACCACCTCAGGAATCTACCAGGAAAACCAAAACAATTTACTGACCCTTTGAAAGAAGTAGCCTGACACTGCAAACTCCATGAGACAGCTGGAAAACTGTGAGTTCCCAAGGTGTGAGTGGGGGAAACGTCTGCCTCGGAACAGACATCCCCACTGGGGAACCTAAAAATCCAGATCACAGGAGAAGAATTTAACCTCATCTGAAGTTAAAATGGATTTAGGCAGCCAAGTGAAATATCAAAGTAGAAGAAGGAGCGGGAAGCGCCCTGTAGGCACTCCCAGTCCCCAGCTCAAACCAGAGAAAGCCATCCCTGACTTATCTCACGGGGGTCCTTAGGGAAGGTAGCCAGTGGAATTAGGGAGGGGCGGGCATAAGTTAAAAGACGCTTCTAGCTGAACTTCATAATACTTTCAACTGAGTACAAATTTTCCTGAGCAGAGTCCGGGGGCAAACAGGAAGTGCAGATACAACTTGCAGATAAAAGCACAGAAGCCACAGCTGATGGTGCAGGCAGATGGAAAAGGGCAAGGCCTGAGAGCCCTGCTTGTTTTCTCAGCAGGAAGGCTTGTAGTCTGGGGCAAGATCTATTCCTGTTCCCCAGCTGCCTGAATATAAACGTGTGCTGTTGGTGGGGCATGGCAGGAGTAAGACTGGCCTTGCTGGCTGCATGGGAGCTGGGTGAGGCCTGTCACTGCTGGCTTCCCCTCCTTCCCTGGTGACCAGTATGACACAGCAGAGGCAGCCATAATGCCCCTGGAACATAAATCTATTGGCCTGAGAACCACACCCCATCACCCACAGTGGCCTTGGCAAGCCCTGCTTAAGGAGAGTCTGAGCTCAGACCTGCCTAGGCCTGTCCCCACCTGATGGGTTTTTACTACCCACCCTGGTAGCCCAAGCCAAAATACATAAACTCTTGAGAACTCTAAGGCTCCATCCAGGGCCCCATCCATTGCCTGAGGAACCCAAGTACTCATCCTGGCCAACGAAGAACAAGCTTATATCCCCCTTCTACTACCACAACTGGCATTCTCTTAAAAGCACCAGCTCCTGGCTAGAGGCCAACAAACTCAGGACATAACAGAATAATCCTGCTCCAAAAAGGAGAAAACAGCTAATTCCACCATCTAGAACATCCTGGCTAACCAGAGGTTCTAAGTCTGGCCACATAACAACTTCACTGCTGGCATAACCAGCATTCGAAAAAACCAGCACACTAAACAAAATGACAACCAAGGACTGTCATAGAGTACACTTAACTCCCTTGCCACCTATACTGAAGCAGGTGCTGGCATCCACAGCTAGGAGATATGAAGACAGATCACCTCACAGGACTCTTTGCAGACATTCCCCAGCATCAGCCCAGAGACCAGTAGCCCCGCTGGGTGGCTAAAACAAGAAATACAGTAACAATCACTGCAGTCCAGCTCTCTCCAGAAGCCCCATCTCCAGGTGAAGGGGAGAGCGTCACATCAAGGGATCGGCCCATGGGAGAAAAGAATCTGAACAGCAGCCCTTGAGTTCCAGATCTTTCCACTGAAACAGTCTACCAAAATGAGAAGGAACCAGAAAAGTAATTATGGTAATATGGCAAAACAAGGTTCTTTAACACCCCAAAAAGATCACACTCGCTCTCCAACGATAGATTCAAATGAAGAAAAAATCTCTGATTGCCAAATAAGGAATTCAGAAGGTTGATTATTAAGGTACTCAAGGAGGTACCAGAAAAGGTAAAAAAACAACTTAAAGAAAATTAAAAAAAAAAAAACCAATACAGGATATGGATGAAAAGGTGTACAGATAAATATCATAAAGAAAAAAACAGCCACAAGTTCTGAAAATGAAAGATACACATAGAGAAACAAAAAATACACTGCAAGGTTTCAACAACAGACTAGAACAAGTAGAAGAAAGAACTTCAGAGCTCAAAGACAAGGCTTATGAATTAACTGAAAGACAAAGAAAAATGAACAAAGCCTCCAAGAAGTCTGAGATTATGTTAAACGACCAAACCTAAGAATAATTGGTATTCCTGAGGAAGAAGAAAAATCTAAAAGTTCAGAAAACTTATCTGAGGGGATAATAGAGAAAAATTTCCCTGTCCTTGCTAGAGATCTAGACATTCAAATATAAAAAGCTCAAAGAACACCTGGGAAATTCATTGCAAAAAGATCATCTCCTAGGCACATGGTCATCAAGTTATCTAAAGTCGAGACAAAGGAAAGAATCTGAAGAGTTGTGAGGCAAAAGCATCAGGTAACCCATAAAGGAAAACCTCTCAGATTAACAGAAGATTTCTCAGTGGAAACCCTACAAGCCAAGAGGGATTGGGGTCCTATCTTTAGCCTCCTTAAACAAAATAATTATCAGTCAACAATTTTGTATCCAGCAAAACTAACCTTCATAAATGGAGGAGAGATAAAGTCTTTTTCAGATAAACAAATGCTGAAAGAATTCTCCACTACCAAGCCAGCACCACAAGAACTTCTAAAAGGAGTTCTAAATCTTGAAACAAAACCTTGAAATATACCAAAATAGAACCTCTCTAAATTATAAATCTCACAAGGGCTATAAAAAAAAAAGAGAACTTTAAAAAAAAAAAGGTATTCAGGCAACAACATGATGAATAAAACAGTACCTCACATCTCAATGCTAATGTTAAATGTATGGCTTAAATGCTCCACTTAAAAGATACAGAATAAATAAAAATCCACCAACCAAGTATCTACTGTCTGTCTTCAAGAGACTTACTTACCACATAAGGACTCACATAAACTTAATGTAAAGGGATGGAAAAAGATATTACATGCAAATGGAAACCAAAGCAAGCAGGAGTAGGTATTCTCAGACATAACAGACTTTAAAGCAACAAAAATTTAAAAAGTCAAAGAGGGATATTACATAATGATAAAAGGACTACTCCAACAGGAAAATATCACAATCCTAAATAATATGCACCTAACACTGGAGCTCCCAAATTTATAAAACAATTACTACTAGATGAATAAGTTGAAAACTTATTTGCACACAAAAACCTTCACATGGATGTTTATAGCAACTTTATTCATAACTGTCAAAACTTAGAAGCAACCAAGATACTTTTCTGCAGGTGAATGAATAAACTGTGTTACTTCCAAACAATGGAGTATTACTCAGCATTAAATAGAAATGAGTTATCAAGCCATGAAAAGACACGGAGGAACCTTAAATACATATTATTAAGTGAAGGAAGCCAATCTGAAAAGGTTTCATACTGTATGATTCCAATTATATGACATTCTGGAAAAGATAAAACTATGGATACAGTAAAGATATCAGTGGTTGCCAGGGGTTGAAGTGAGGGGAGACAAACAGATGCAGCACAGAAAATTTCTAGGACAGTGGAAATACTCTGCAAGATATTACAGTGGTAGATACATGTCATTATACCACCCATAGAAGGTACAACACTAAGAATGAACACTGATGTAAACCATGGACTTTGAGAGATGACAATGTGTTAACATAGGTCATCAATTGTAAAAAATGTACAACTCTGATGGGGATGTTGACAATGGGGAAGGCTATGCTTGTTTGAGGTCAGTAGGTATGTGGAAAATCTCTGTCTTTCTCTCAGTTTCGCTGTCAGCCTAAAACTGCTCTTAAAAAATTAACTCTTCTAATTAAAAAATGGCAAATTCTGATATACAAGTGAATAAAAACACAAGGTTTTCACTCTTACAATTACCAAGTTAAATGTCTGACAAATATTTCCTGTTTTCATTTTTAGATTTCAGTAACAAATAGTTACTTTATTGAGTCTTGCCTCCCTGCAGTACCTGTGGCAATGATTCCCTATCCTTCCACAGCTTTTTATTAACTGCTGTTTAGACACACAGCATCTGGCTTCATCAATCATGCATTACTCAGGGCTAAACTGAATATATGGGGCTTAGAGAAAGTAAGAAAGGGATTAAGAGATACAGGTTGTAGAGTTTTTACAATAAAGAACACAGGCATAATTTTCTTCTTCTACATACACATATATATATAAGCCGAGATGTTATCTTCAGCATTGTTTAAAATAACCAGAATTTAGAAATAACTCATTGTTCCATAATAGGGAAAGGATACATGTGAAGGTACATGTGAAGAAATTTTATGACTATAAAACAAATCTGGTTTTATAAATATAAAAACCAGCTAAGCCTATGTGAATAGATACAGAAATATACCAAAAATATACTGGTAAGAAAAGCAAGTTATACAATATTTGTAACATGCTCTTATTTGTATTATTTGTGTATGTACATTTTATACACTCACATACTTGACTAAATGGATAGAAAATAATTTGCAAAGCAAGTTACAAAACAATGTTTATAATACAATATTTTTATGTTACACACACAAAATCTGTTTACATGGCAGTAAATGTATTCTATATATTCACATATGTATGTAAATATAAAGGCATAGAAAAAGGCTTAAGGAAAGGAGTTCAAAATGAGGCAGTAGGGAAAGGGAACTTTCACTATATTATGCTATGTAGTTCTGTGATGCTGGAACTTTTTACAAAGAAAGCACATGACTCGTGGTATTAAAATTTTATTCAGGAACAAAAATAAATCACTCTACCACATAGCGTAAGCTTAGTCACTGAGAATGTAAATACCTTAAAGCTAATGAACAAAAATAGGTATCTGCTTATGGTCAAACTTAGCCTGAAAAGTGAATAATATTAAGAATATACCATAGTATAAGAAAATTCCACTGGGTCCTATTCCATGAATAGCTCAGTTTATTAAGTCAGTCACAGAAGATATACAAACAAATTCAAAGGCAACTGCACTGTCAGTTGACTAAACACCTTTTGACTCTTCTTGCTACTCAATACTAAATCAGGGCCTTCTCATCACAAAATACAATAATTGCCTATTAGCTGAAGTCCTGCTTGCTTTAGATATCTGGAATTATAAATTTACAACAAATGCTACCATGCAATTTTAAGAACGAAATAGAAATCTACTTGATCACTTCATAAAAGAATAAATATGAAATAAACAAACATGACTTGTAATCAAATAGAAACTGAAATAAATTGATTAACAACATACGTTTAAAAGTGTAGATAAAACAGTCTTACAGTATATACAACAAAAACTCAACAGTAGTTAGAGGATGGACTTATGGGTTCCCTTTATCTTTGTTTGTACTTTTCAGTACAAACATATATAAAAGATTAAACAATAGATACAATCCAAATCTTCCTGTATTCACATCCTTCTGCAATATGAGTATGCATCTTTTCCCATGAAGAGATGCTATTTGTCCTTCTCTTCAACTTGGGCTGACTTTCTGACTTATTTTGGCCAACATACTATAGCAGAAGTGATAGTATGTCAACTCCAAGCCTATGCTTCAAGGGCCTTACAACCTGTGCTTCCAGCAGGTGAACAAGCTTGAGCTAGCCCACAGGGTGATAAAGAGACAGATAGACCGGCCGGGCGCGGTGGCTCAAGCCTGTAATCCCAGCACTTTGGGAGGCCGAGACGGGCGGATCACGAGGTCAGGAGATCAAGACCATCCTGGCTAACACGGTGAAACCCTGTCTCTACTAAAAAATACAAAAAAAAAAAAAACTAGCCGGGCAAGGTGGCGGGCGCCTGTAGTCCCAGCTACTCGGGAGGCTGAGGCAGGAGAATGGCATAAACCCGGGAGGCGGAGCTTGCAGTGAGCTGAGATCCGGCCACTGCACTCCAGCCCAGGCGACAGAGCGAGACTTCGCCTAAAGAAAAAAAAAAAAAAAAGAGACAGATAGACCAAAGCCTACCACCCATAACTGGTGAAATAGCCCAACTAAGATCAGCAAATCCAATCCACACCTGACCTGCAACTGACTATAGACCTATGAGGGAGCCAAGACAAGACCAGAATTGCTGAGCTGTGCCCAGTCTAAATGCTGACCTACAGATGAGCTATATAAAGAACGTTGTTGACTTAGCCACTAAGTTTTAGGAGTGGCTTGTTAAGCATCGATGGCTCACAGATAGAGTATGTGTTATCTTTATAATGAGAAAAATAAATCTTTTTAAGAAAATAAGGTAAGCCATTGTAAACTAATGCCTTAATTATAACATTGTGTACAACAAAATAAAATTATCTGATTTTCAGCAGTTGTATACATTTTTAATCTAAAAAGAAGAAATTAAGCTCAAGAGGGTATCAGAACTACTTCATTGTAGTTAAAGATCCAGCTGACATTTAGCAAACCTAATTGTCTTAGTTCATTTTGTTTTGCTAGGACAGAATACCTAAGACTCAATGATTTATAGATAAAATGCATTTCTTAAAGTCTGGAGTTCAACTATTTCAACCAAAAGACTTAAAAGTTGTTGCCTGAATAATTAATAGCCTACCAACCAAAAAAAGTCCAGGACCAGACAGATTCACAGCCGAATTCTACCAGACGTACAAGGAGGAGTTGGTACCATTCCTTCTGAAACTATTCCAATCAATAGAAAAAGAGGGAATCCTCCCTAACTCATTTTACAAGGACAACATCATCCTGATACCAAAGCCTGGCAGATATACAACAAAAAAAGAAAATTTTAGACCAATATCCCTGATGAACATCGATGCAAAAATCCTCAATAAAATACTGGCAAACCGAATCCAGCAGCACATCAAAAAGCTTATCCACCATGATCAAGTGGGCTTTATCCCTGAGATGCAAGGCTGGTTCAACATACGCAAATCAATAAACGTAATCCAGCATATAAACAGAACCAAAGACAAAAACCACATGATTATCTCAATAGATGCAGAAAAGGCCTTCCACAAAATTCAACAGCCCTTCATGCTAAAAACTCTCAATAAATTCGGTATTGATGGAACATATCTCAAAATAATAAGAGCTATTTATGACAAACCCACAGCCAATATCATATTGAATGGGCAAAAATTGGAAGCATTCCCTTTGAAAACTGGCACAAGAGAGGGATGCCTTCTCTCACCACTCCTATTCAACATAGTGTTGGAAGTTCTGGCTAGGGAAATCAGGCAAGAGAAAGAAATCAAGGGTATTCAGTTAGGAAAAGAAGAAGTCAAATTGTCCCTGTTTGCAGATGACATGATTGTATATTTAGAAAACCTCATCGTCTCAGCCCAAAATCTCCTTAAGCTGATAAGCAACTTCAGCAAACTCTCAGGATACAAAATCAGTGTGCAAAAATCACAAGCATTCTTATACACCAGTAACAGACAAACAGAGAGCCAAATCATGAATGAACTCCCATTCACAAGAGCTTCAAAGAGAATCAAATACCTAGGAATCCAACTTACAAGGAATGTAAAGGACCTCTTCAAGCAGAACTACAAACCACTGCCCAGTGAAATAAAAAAGGACACAAATGGAAGAACATACCATGCTCATGGATAGGAAGAATCAATATCGTGAAAATGGCCATACTGCCAAAGGTAATTTATAGATTCAATGCCATCCCCATTAAGTTACCAATGACTTTCTTCACAGAATTGGAAAAAAACTGCTTTAAAGTTCATATGGAACCAAAAAAGACCCTGCATTGCCAAGACAATCCTAAGCCAAAAGAACAAAGCTGGAGGCATCACGCTACCTGAATTCAAACTATACTACAAGGCTACAGTAACCAAAACAGCATGGTACTGGTACCAAAACAGAGATATAGACCAATGGAACAGAACAGAGCCTTCAGAAATAATACCACACATCTATAGCCATCTGATCTTTGACAAACCTGATAAAAACAAGAAATGGGGAAAGGATTCCCTATTTAATAAATGGTGCTGGGAAAATCAGCTAGCCATAAGTAGAAAGCTGAAACTGGATCCTTTCCTTACTCCTTATACGAAAATTAATTCAAGATGGATTAGAGACTTAAATGTTAGACCTAAAACCATAAAATCCCTAGAAGCAAATCTAGGTAATACCATTCAGGACATAGGCATGGGCAAGGACTTCATATCTAAAACACCAAAAGCAACGGCAACAAAAGCCTAAATTGACAAATGGGACCTAATTAAACTAAAGAGCTTCTGCACAGCAAAAGAAACTACCATCACAGTGAACAGGCAACCTACAGAATGGGAGAAAATTGTTGCAATCTACTCATCTGACAAACGGCTAATATCCAGAACCTATAAAGAACTCAATCAAATTTACAAGAAAAAAACAAACAACCCCATCAAAAAGTGAGCAAAGGATATGAACAGACATTTCTCAAAAGAAGACATTCATACAGCCAACAGACACATGAAAAAATGCTCATCATCACTGGCCATCAGAGAAATGCAAATCAAAACCACAATGAGATACCATCTCACATCAGTTAGAATGGCAATCATTAAAAAATCAGGAAACAACAGGTGCTGGAGAGGATGAGGAGAAATAGGAACACTTTTACACCGCTGGTGGGACTGTAAACTAGTTCACCATTGTGGAAAACAGTGTGGTGATTCCTCAAGGATCTAGAACTAGAAATACCATTTCACCCAGCCATTCCATTACTGGGTATATACCCAAAGGATTATAAGTCATGCTGCTATAAAGACACATGCACACGTATTATGTTTACTGAGGCAATATTCACAATAGCAAAGGCTTGGAAGCAACCCAAATGTCCATCAGTGACAGACTGGATTAAGAAAATGTGGCACATATACACCATGGAATACTATGCATCCATAAAAAAGGATGTTTGTGTCCTTTGTAGGGACATGGATGCAGCTGGAAACCATCATTCTCAGCAAACTGTCGCAAGAACAGAAAACCAAATACCGCATGTTCTCACTCATAGGTGGGAATTGAACAATGAGATCACCTGGACACAGGAAGAGGAGCATCACACACCGGGTCCTATTGTGGGGAGGGGGTAGGGAGGAAGGGATAGCATTAGGAGATATACCTAATGTAAATGACAAGTTAATGGGTGCAGCACACCAACATGGCAAATGTATACATATGTAACAAACCTGCACGTTGTGCACATGTACTGTAGAACTTAAAGTATAATTTTAAAAAAAAAGTTGTTGCTTGTAGGGAAAGATGCATGGATTTGGTGAAGGGAAAGTGAGGAACTGCTATTTTTTATTAGAAGCTATTATTTGACTTTTTAAATTATGTACAAGTATTATTTCAATTTAGAAACTAATGCAAAAATCTAACAAATGAATTCAATTTCTCCCATTAATGGATCCAACTTACTCTTGTGAGTGTACCTAGTATTAAATATACTAATCTGCACAAATTAATCTGCTTAACGTAAAATACAAAATATTAATTTCTCTCTTTATGAACACTGATACTTGGCAAAAATATTTTAAGTCTTCTACCATTAAAAAGCTACTTTAAATAATGTTCTTCTCTTCAAAATATATGAATTCATATAGAATTAGTGCATCTGCTAAAAAAGTTCCTCAATATCATTATGTCTTATTTTTACCTATTTTTGGATTATCCAGAAATCCTAGAAACAAGACAGACAATACAAGGATTTTAGTCTTTTAGTCTGTCTTGATTTCTCACTCGAAGAATCACAGATAAAAGTCATATTTACTTCAATATCACCGATGTCATGTGTCATTCAATTAAGTAAAATCAAAAGTCCAAAAGACATTAAAGAATATCTTCTTCACAAGATGCTTATACGTGATAATGTCACACTGACTCACTCTCTTTTTGAATCATCACTATTTTGTACATTTTACACCAGCTAGATTGTTCTGCCTTATCTACCTTTTCTAAATGTCCTTCTTCCATTTCTAAAAAGATTCACTGCACTCAAATGTCATAATTACAATAAATAATCAGGAAATTGAAAATATTATTAGGTTACTTTCTCCTTCCACATTCAGGAAACCTAAAGTTATATATATATTGATTGCATATTCAAAATAAAGAGAAATAAAATTCAAGAAAACTGCTGCATAAAGAATGTATTACTTATTTTCATTTTCATCTGTACAATTTATAAAGTTAATGGCTGAATTGAAAGAAATCATTTCTAAAGGCTGGACATGTGGGAGAGTCACCACAGCACAGAGGTTTGCACAGAGAGCAGTTTATGAGCACAGGCCCAGAAATGATGGAGTCAGAGAGATCAGGCCCAGAAATGATGGAGTCAGAGAGATCAGGCCCAGAAATGATGGAGTCAAAGAGATCAAAAGGAGCTGTGATTGGCACAATGCTGCACAGGTGCCAAACGACCTCATCTCTTCTCGCCCAAATGCAGGAAGACTACGTTTCCCAGCTGCCTTTGCCTCTATCTGGGAACATTATGACTAGATCCCTTAATGACTAATGATTACAAGGTGCAAAGGTTCCCCAACCCCCTACCTGTAACCAGATCAGACTGTGACATGTAGTTTTTATAACTTTCAAAGAAGCAAATTAATCCTATGCCAATGGAGAAATTAATGCAATATATATATATTCAAACCTTGGACTATATACTACATAGGGATGTACTACCTTAAAGCATGGCTATGAATGGTGCAGTCATCCCTTGGTATGCAGGGAGGATTGGTTCAGGACTTCTTGAAGATACAAAAATTCATGGATGCTCACATCCCTGATCTAAATGGCATAGGATTTGCTTAGAACCTATGCACAACCTCCCTTATCCTTAAAATCATATCTAGATTACTTATAATGCCTAATACAATGTAAATTCTATGTAAATGGCTGCTATACTGTATTGTTTAGAGAATAATGACAAGAAAAAAGGCCTGTACATGTTCAGTACAATAATGACAAGAAAAAGGCCTGTACATGTTCAGTGTAATTATTTTTTCAAATATTTTCAATCTGTGGTTGGTTAAACTTATGGCTCTGGAACCCACAGATAAAAAGTGCCAACTATATATATTTCCATTGAGTTAAAAAGTAGATCATTCTATCAGCCTGGGCAACATGGAGAAACCCAAAAATGGAGTTTCTCAAAAACCCAAAAAATTGAGAAATACGAAAATTAGCAAGGCATGGTGGCATATGCCCGTGGTCCCAGCTACTTCAAAGGCTGAATCACCTGAGCCCAGGAGGTTGAGGGTGCCATGAGCTGTGATCACACCACTGCACTCCGTCCTGGGCAACAAAGGGAGACTCTGTTTTGAAAAATAAAAAATAAGATCATTTTAATTATGTGGGAAACTTTTAAAATCTAGACAACTATTTCCTGACATGAAACTAGGACACTGGAGGAAGTTATATTTCATTTATGTCCTCTATTCAATAATAATTAGGTGGGATGCAAAATAGCGTAGTATTAGAAAGACAGCAGCCTCTGGTGTCAAAATGTCTTGGTTTAAAACCTAAATCCATCACTCATTATTTCTGTGAGCTTGAGCAAGTTTCTTAAAGTCACTATCTGTCCTAAATATACCCAATCCTGGTTGTGTGACTTTGGACAAGTTGTCTAATTTCCCTAATCCTTAGTTTCCTCATCTATAAAATGGTGATAATGACAGAATTGACCCGATATGCTGGTTGTGAGGATTAAATGACATAGTCCCCATGTCTACACAAGATAGCCCAGTGTCTAGCACACTTAAAGACTAGGCAGATACACACATGGATAATCTCACTTAAATCCTCTCAGCAACCTTATGAAATATGATTATGAGTAAATAGAAGGGGTTCCTACTTCACCTACTAAGACAAAAGAAGTACCTATGTTAAATCATGACAGCTGCAGTTTATTGTGCTACTAACGAAGGACATTTTCATCTTAAAAGAGGCATCTCTTCTCTAGCCAAGATCATGCATTCGTCAAAATTATCTATTATATTAGTAAAATCTACAGGAGACTGAAACTCAAAGTATGTTAAACTTAAAATGAGATTAAATGGAGAGATGTGAAAAAAGCTTACTAATCAAAGGAAGTTTAAAGGAGTAAGAGTAATTTGGAGCCCCAGTCTCCCGTCATCCCTGGCAAACCACCCATAGAAAGTTAAATTCTGACTCCATGCAGACAATCCCAGAAAAGAAATCAGAATGGCTGAGATTGAGGCACATGGCCATGTCCTGAGATCATGGAGGTCGATAAGATGACTGTCAGCCCCTTCAGAACCACATTGGGTAAGATAAGGGCAGTAAGCATGGAAAGAGTATGTTCTACAAGGAAAAGAAGAAACCCAGAGGTGCCCAGATTAACCAGTGAGTGAGAGCTCTGCACTGCAACCATAAGCAAAAGCCTTGTGTTTACCTCTGTAAGTGAATCATTCTTAAACAGGATTTAGTAATATAAATGATATGGATACAGATTAAAATTATACACTACAGGTAAATTCTTTTTAAAGTTGACAAGTTAACTTTCTGATGCCTACCTTTAGCTTCCTAAGAAACACTTTACCTAGTATCCTTTGCCCACTTTATTTTACAGATTATATATGGACTACTACTCCAGACTTGAGAAAATAACATCTCTACCTTGATAGTACTGCAGGAGGGAAAAGCAGGCAGTAGTTGATGCTTCCCTGAAATATTTCCTACTGCACTGGTTTAGTTCTGATGAGGCAAAGTGGCAAAAATATGCCAGGGAATCACTTTTTTGTCAGCGACATTTTGCTGATGAATATTATTAGGAAATACACTCACATTTGTTTCCTTAGAAGTATTTAGACCTTCTCAGTATCCCTCTACATTCAACCTCTCTTTCCTTTCTCTTTATCTCTCTAGATTATATTCAGGTTATTGCTTTGGTTTTATCTTCCAGTTTATCAATTCTCCCATCATCTGTTTATATTATCATTCTGAGCTCCACTTTGCTTTTGAACTCTGCAGAGTTCTCATTTTCATGCCAGCAACCAGAGAGAAGGGGCCTGATACCTTGATGAATAAGGAACTATTACACTAGCCCTGGACTGCCAACTTAGACATTTATATATATTTAAAATCAGCACACACACAATCACACACCATTTATTTCAGGGTATCTAATCTACTATTCCTCCATTAATACCAGAAAAGAAAATCTTATTCTACACTTACTCTTAACACCTCCTTCTCCTTTCCCTTCCTTAAATTCATTTAGACACCAAATATTTCATATAATCTAAAAAAATTTCTAACCCATTTCCTTCTGCTAATTCAGGCCTTCTCCACGACATCACATAAACAGGCTATTCAAATAGCTGCCTACCTGGTCTCCTAGCAGCCAACGTTTTTCCTACACTAAGGCTTGGAGGTGGTGAGAGATGGACCTAAGTTCCAATCCATTGTAGCAAGTTCTATTTTGTTCTTGTTTCCCCCTACTTTATTTCTATCTTCCCTACCTCACAGTCTTCCCCGTGGACTTAAGGTTATAGCACCAAACACAGAAGCAACCATCTTTCTTAGACTGTTTAACTAGTTTTTACAGCTGCAAATGGTCAGATGCTTAGAATATATTTCCTATATCTTCCAATTTTGCTTCTTCTAGTTTTGCTTCTCCTATCAAACCCTGACTGTTACCACAATATAAAGAGATCTGTCTCCTTCCTTTAAACAAAGCAGTGTGACCCATCAGATGGATGGAGCTTAGCTTATTCAACTAACCTAAAATCCTCTAGTGATGGGCAAATGTGTTGTTTCCAGTTCTTGTTCATTTAAAGGGCACTGCAGTGACCAGTAATATTTTCTTCAAAATTTTGCCAATGTATCTCCGATATGGATCCCTAGAAGTGGACTATGAGTCAAAGGGTAAACAGCTGAATTATTTCAAACAGATCTCTTCCCCTCCTTAAAATTTATAGCTTCTGTTGGAAACCATGTAAGTAATTGTGGTAGAGACTGGTAGTTGTCCCTCAATATCCATTTCCTGTCATTGTGTAATAATTAAATTTTTAGTTAGGCACTTAAGCCAAAGACTAGCTTTCTCAGCCTCATCTGTGGTTAGGTGTGGTCATGGCCATATGATTAGGTGTGACCCGTGGGAAGTGAAATTTAATGCGTGCAATCTTCAAGTTATTCTTTAAAGAGAAGGATAATACCTTTTCCTTTCCTCCTTCCCCCTTCCTGGTAGCTGAAATGCATATGTGATATTGGGAGCTGGTACAGCTACCTAGGACCAGGAACGGAAAACTGTATGTTGAAGACAGCACAGCAACCAGAGAGAAGGGGCCTGGTACCTTGATGACTAAGGAACACTAGCCCTGGACTGCCAACTTAGACATTTATATTAGAGGGAAATAAATTTCCATATTACTTAAGGCCTTATATTAGCATAACATATCTAAGTTTATGGAATTATATAATTCATAAATGTATTTATGTCTTTGAGATACCATTCCATAAATAAAAGGTCTTAAATTATTGGGGAAACTTCTGGAAACCTTTCGAACACTGAACCTCATCAGGGTCTTTCATAATCTCTCCCAGGACCAAGCTTAGGACAAACTTTTCAAGTGCATTCTCTTAGCTGGAATCCTGTAAATTTATTTGCCTGACAAATTCTGGTTTCAAATTTTGCAGCTAAGTTAATATTACTTTTTCAAACATTTCTTACTCAGTCGCCATTTATTAAATACTGCAAAATTTCTTTACTGATTGACCGTACCAGCTGGCTGGCATTACAAATATAATAGCCACAGGATATCCAAAGTATTAGAAATCCTTTTCATCAAAAAGCTATTCACAATATATCACTGATATTTTCCTATTCACTTCAAAATTTTAAATTCTTACATTCATTTTTATTACATAATGGGATACAGATCATAATAGAGTCCATATAAATCTAGAGTTAATTTAAAATCTGTTTTTAAACTTAAGAGCAACAGGAACTCTGAAAAGTCTCCAGCGAAAGTGTAAAATGACATATCCACTTTGAAAACCTCATCACAGGGGAATGGATACATTGAAACAGAAGCCCAGCTGCAAGGGCCATGAATTAACTGTGATCTATTACTACAATGAAATGATACTTATTGAACAATACTGTACATGCCTCAGATTTTTGGGTGTTCTTTTCCCCACAGCCAAGAAGCATTTATTGGCAGGTTGGCTCCAGAAACATAACTGTAATATGCTAATGCTATTCACAAAAAATTAGCTTGATGAAGAGGGGCAAGCTACTTTCCCTAGTGACTAGAATACTTAGAAAAATAATAACAACAACAAAAATTGTTATTACTTAGTAGTGGTAATACTATCAATGAACAATGATGTAATGACAATGTTCATTATTTAGTAGTAACGTTCTAATATTGTACATAGTTGTAAGGTATTATTGTAATAGAAATGAACAATGAATATTCATCCAATATAATGATAATGTTCCTTACTAAGTAGTAATGTTCTAATATTGTACAAAACTGTAATATTATTGTAATAGAAATGAACAATAGATATTCATACAACGGACTACTACTCAGCAACGAAAAGTGAATAAACTACTGATACAAGCAACATGAATGACTCTCAAAAGCATTAGGTTGAAGAAAAGAAAGCAAACACAAAAGAACATATGCAGTGTGCATGGATTTATATGTAGCCCAAAACCATGTATACCTAATCTGACGACAATCAGAAAGTGGCTGATTTTGGTGTAGGGAGAACGGGTCCATAGTGAAGAGTGAGAAAGAAGCTTCCAGGAGTGATTAAAATGCTTTAGACAGAACAAATCATTTGCTATTTAAAATTTCCATTACAGTGAAGAAATTAGCAGTCACGGATGTATTTTTATAAAATCAGGATTTTGAGCTAAAAAGAGGATGACCAAACATCTCAGTTTGCTTTACACAGTCATCCCAGCATAGACCTGATAGCACAACATAATTGTTAACAGCACCTCCTTCACAATCAAAGGTATCCTGATTTAAATGAAGGAAGACCTTTATGATCACTTTAGTTAAAAGGAAACATATACTATTTAGTAAAATGAGCTCATTTACTTTCCTGTTCAATCCATATTTCCTAAGCACCTACTATGTAGTTAAACATAGTCGCTTTATTGTTGCTACCACTTCACAATTCCTCTTTGTTTCCACAATCAAAATATAAAATGGCTAGATGAATTTTTCCCAAACATAAAATTTACACCTGAGGACAAACTAAATACCAAAAAAGAAATCAAGATTCTTTCTACAAGGAAAATATAAATCAACCACATGGAAAAAAAAGATAGAACTTTTGGACCTATAAAAAAAAAACAAAGTATATAAAGATATTCACAAATATAAAATAAAGAAAACCTTTACCTGCTGCCCTGTAAAGTATTTTAGGTTCAAAAAATATACAAGGATTTTTATCCTCTATGCATGACAAAAGAAGTCCTTTGGCCTGGAAAGGGCTTCTGGGTATAACCACCTGCAAAAACAGATTTTTTAAGACAATTTTAGTAAAAATATATCCCAGTAAACTCGCTTCTAAGAAGGACTGATTTTAAATAACCAATTGTTACTAATTAGAAATAGATATTGGGTAGTTATTTTAAGCCTAATTATCACTTAAGTTTATATTATATAAAAATAAAAATGCCTCTTATTCAACAGATATTTATCGGATGCCTACCATGTTCTGTTAACTAAGATACTACTCTTCTCTTAAGAAGCTGAACTTGCCTATATAAAAAAGTAAAAAGAATATGCAAAGATCATTCATCAAAGCAAAAACTGTAATATTGTTAATATCTACCTGTGTTTATCTATAAAGAAATCTCTTCTACTAATAATCTGCTTCTACTTTCAAAGTACATGCAACTCTCTTCTCCAGTTTTAACATGTCAAAATCTGCTTCTTTCCCACAAAAAAAATATGGTCTTCATTTCATAAGTGAAAAATTAATCCACTGAGTTTTATGATCCAGGCACCATAGTGTCCAGTTATAGCAAAGCAAAAAGAAAAGTGTGGAGAGTCCACACTTGCACTCCCAGGAAAGGGCTCCAGGACCTTCTCGAGAATGAGGGTGATGATGAGGAAGATGACAATGACAGTAAGAAGTACGTGTGTAAACTTGGCCAAGCACTCTATGAATTAATTCATCTGTTCATAGCAACCCCACTAGGTAGCTATTATAATTTTCCTCATTTTAGAAATAGACACTGAGGTTAAGAGAGAACAAGTAGCTTGCCTAAGGTCATACTACTTGCTTGATCAGAGAGTCTCACCCAATTCCTACTGACACCAAAGCTCAAGCTCTTCTCTTCTATCTCTTGTTGCCTTAAATCACAAACTTTGCCTAATTTTAAATGATTATAAAACAATTGTCTAAAGACAAATATTATACAGGAAGAGTTATTAAAATAAACCTGAACTTATCACAAAGACTCAAGATTCCCTGAGGCAAACTATATTTGGCTTTCAAAGCCATTTTTATGCCATTTTTATTGAAGGGTTTTATTTTAAAAATAAAAGAGCAGCAAAAATGTCACTATTTTATTTTCTGTAAATGGACCTCTGAACACATTAATAACCACATCACATAATGTCTTTATCTTATGTTCCTACTTTTTAATTTCCCTTCATCTGCTTTTTTCATATTAGCCTTTTATACTTTATGTATATTTTCATTTCAGCTGAAAAAAAAAGGAAAAAGGAAGAGGAAGAAAGAAAATGAAGGAGGAAAAGAGAAGGTAGGGGACAGACAGAAAAGATCTGTTCTTAAAAACAATATAATGTTTTAAATATTAAATGTAAATTAATGTTTAGCTCAAGCACAAAAATAACTTGCCTCGCACATGGCTTCTTTCCCACTCTACAACTTCTAGCTCACATTAAAAAATCAGGTAACATCTACTCAACTAAGATAAGCTTATAACTTTGATCTGGCAGAAAAAAACAAATAAGAAAATAAGAATAAAACACTGACACATGCTCACAATCAATTCATGTGATCAAAAAACAAATATACATCTCTGGATTCACACATCTATGGGTTTCTATAATGATCCCCTGAAAAGCTTACTCAATAAACAGAAACAGAAAAGACAATATAAAAAATTAAGACTTAACATACTCAAAATATTTTTGCCATCAAAAGACCTAAGCTTTTGTGAAGGACAGACTATAAAAAGGAGATGCTTCAAAATTAATTGGTTGAGCAAGTATTAGCTTACTTTAAACAGAAAAAAACAATCTAGGTAACAGTCTTCTCTCAGTCTTTTTAACAAGTGAGAAATAGATTAAAAGCAAAAGTCTTATCTCCCTGACTTTGAGGCAAATATAGACTAAACAGAAGATTTATTAAAATCACCCCATCATCAGTTAAGTGAGAAAGACTTAAGTTAGAGAGAAATATAAAGCTTTGAAAGAGAGGGGAGGTAAACCAACTATGTTCTTAGTCTTACTCTTTGAAGTCTATAAAATTAATTAATGCCAGAGTTTATAAAACCAGTCCTCCTTCAAAAAGAACTTTCTGTAAAACTGGGCATTGGATAGCATACTTAAAATAACTGCTAACCTCCCTTTCTTAAGTACAGTTAAGTTCACATAAATTCCAAGAATCCTGTTTGTTTTCTTTCCTCTAGATAAGCATAGATATTAATAGAATGAACCAAAATGGAAACATCAAATAGAAATCAAATAAAGTACATAAATGAACATACCTTGATTCCTGGGCAATGGGCAAAAAATGCTTCAGGACTCTGAGAATGATAGAGAGCCCCATGGCCAACACAGCCCCAAGGGGACCGGATAGTGAGGCTTCCACAGTTAAAAAGATCCCCAGAGCGATAGCGATACTTGGCAGCTTCATTAACGATCTGAGGGGCAGAAAGAAAGAAAGAGTATGGCACAAAGAGTCCTTCCCTTCCGATCTCCTTCCTTTCTTCCTTCCTCCCTCCCTCCTTCCTTCCTTCCTTTTTGAGATAGGGTCTTGTCTTTCCATTCTTTCCTTCCCCTCTTTCTTTTTGAGACAGGGTCTCGTCTTTCCCTTCCTCACTTCTTTCTTCTCTCCCTCTCTCCTCTTCCCTCTCCCCTCTCTCTCTCTTTCTTTCTCTCTTTCTTTTTGAGAAACGGTCTCGTTCTGTTGCCCAGGGAGTGCAGTGCCGTAATCACAGTTCAATGTAGCCTCAGACTCCTGGGCTTAAGTTATCCTCCCGCCTCAGCCTCCAGAGTAACTGGGATGACAGGTATGTGCCACCACACCAGGCTAATTTTTGTAGTTTTTGTAAATATGGGTTCTCATTATCATTACGTTGCCCAGGCTGGTCTTGAACTCGTGGTCTCAAGTGATCCTCCCACCCTGGCCTACCAAAGTGCTGGGATTGCAGATGTGAGCCACTTCAACCAACCTCAATCTATTTGCTTAAACTATTCTATTAGATCTTTAAATAGATGCTCATAACAAAATTACAATTCTAATACATTAGTAAAAGGGTAATAAAATGTTCCTAGAATGCAGGTAAGGGTGGGTGGAAGGGTAGTGGCAATACTTCAGTATTTCATGGACTGAACAACCTTAGAAATATTCATTCACTTACCTGATCAAATGCAGGGAAAATATAATCTGCAAACTGAATTTCTGCAATGGCAGTAGCTCCAGTGACCGCAATTCCAATTCCAAATCCAACGATTCCTTGTTCACACAACGGGGTATTAAAAACTCTATCTTTTCCTTAAAATAGAAAAGAAAAAAAAAGGTTAATGTGGCAAATGAGAGTAATGTCATGCATAATACATTTAAAAATTCAGTAAATTAATAATGGGATGGAGAAGTATAGAACAGGTAAAGGAAACAGAAAATAAAGAGTATGGCTGGCCACGGTGGCTCACACCTATAATCCTAGCACTTTGGGAGGCCAAGGCAAGAGGATTACTTGAGGCCAGGAGTTCAAGAACAACCTGCCCAACATAGTGAAACCCTGACTCTATTAAAAAAAAAAAAAAAAAGTACGGTGAATTATTTAAATCCAATTAATAATTATATTAATTGTAAGTTATCTAATGTTTCAATGAAAATAAAAACTGTCACACTAGTATAAAAGAAAGAAAAATCCAACTATTTGAAAGGAAACACAAACTATAAAGACAAAGAAAGGTTGTTTAAAAAAAAAAAAAAAAAGAAGGAAAAAATAGACAATAAAAAACCTAAACAAAAGAAAGTTGATGTCACTATATTAATAGCAGGCAAAGTAGACTTTCAGGAAAAAAAGCATACCAGAGATAGAAGGGAAAATGCATACTGTTAAAGGGTTCAATTCACAATAAATAAATAATTCTAAATCTATACTAAATCAATATCTAACAATGGGCTCCAAATAAATGGAAAAAGGTAACACAACTAAAAGGACAAATGGACAAATTCACCACACAGTGGGAAATGATTTTTTAATGTACTAGTCTGAAAAACTGACAAAAAAGGCATATGAAAAAAAGGAGGCAGTGTAAAAAATAGAGATGATTTAAACATGTTCAACAAACATGGCCTAACTGACACACAAAGGACACTGCACCCAAAAGCAAAGAATACAAATCCTTTTCAAGTAAACAGAAAACACTGACATTAACTGACCCTATAGTGGACTACAAATCCAATCTCAACAATTTTAAAGGATTAAAATTACATATATTCTCTGACCATAGTGTAATTAAATTAGAAATCAATAAAAAGATGATACAAAAAATTCTTATGCTAGAATTTTTTTTTTTTTTTTTTTTTTTTTTTTTTTTGAGATGGAGTTTTGCTCTTGTCACCCACCCAGGCTGGAGTGCAATGGCACAATCTCAGCTCACTGTAACCTATGCCTCCTGGGTTCAAGTCATTCTCCTGCCTCAGCCACCTGAGTAGCTGGGATTACAGGCGCCCACCACCACACCCAGCTAATTTTTGTATTTTTAGGAGAGACGGGGTTTCACCATGTTGACTAGGCTGGTCTCGAACTCCTGACCTCAGGTGATCCTCCCACCTCAGCCTCCCACAGTGCTGGGATTACAGGCATGAGCTACCTGGGTTTAAGTGTTATCTCCATGGATTACTAAACACTCTAAGGCTCCGTTTCTTATGTGTGATAGAAAAATTATAACACTGAAAAGACTACAATAATTCATACATTTATTCAACGAATGTTTTTAAAGTACTTAATATGCCTGGCTAGAATTTTTTTTTAATATATGGTTAAATATTCACAGCTCAAAGAAGAAACTAGAATGAAAATTAGAAAGTAGTATTTTAAATTGAATAATAATGAAAAAAACTATACAAAATATCTTATTGAGGTTCTGAACACAATGTCAGAGTTGCCTTTTTCACACTATCCTTCCCACATTTAATGATTATAAACTCTAGACAAAATAAAACAAACAACTATTTAAAGGCATTGAAGGACCAAAAGGAGGCATAAACTGGAGTGTTGACTTTTGAAAGAAATTAAGCCCAGTGGACGACCATGACGTTCATAAGGCTTGTCCTGCAAAAGGACTCCCCAGTCTATGAGCTGGGACAGCTAAAATTCAAACGAGTAGACTCAGTCTGGTTGATCTGAGGTGTCAGAAGATAATCAGGGGCTACCAGTGGTTGAAAATTGAGAGACAGAATCCCTAAAGGAAGGGCACAGCATGGAGGAGCCCCAAAATCTGTGCATAAACTGATCAAATCTTTGCCAACACCTGTGCCTACAGGGCACTCCAAAAGCCCAGCAGCAAATAATCTCTGCCAGTTAAAACAGCTGTGCCCACCAACAACGAGGCAGATTTTGGAGTTTGAGACTCTTCAAATTAGAGAAGTTTGATAAACCCTTTAGACGATCCATTTAGATGTCTAAAAACCCTTTAGATGAACCACTAGGTACAATTTTATTAGTGTATAATTCAATTTTCACTTGACGTTTCACCACCTCTCAGCTAATGCCAGAATTTAATTAGAAATTCTAATTTCAGGATTCTGGGTGGACAAAGACAATACCCACAGTCTGGCCATGTAACCAAATGTTTTGGGAGAAACCTAGTATTCATATTTCATTTCCATAATCCAAGGATACCAGTTCCTTTTCATATACAGAATTCAGTTTTAGCTCAATCATTTCCTTTGAATATGAATGAAACATGGGGCAGGTGTTGGGAAATGCCGACCAGACACATCCTGTAGTTTGCCACGCTATAACAGCTGCAGAAACTGAAAGCATGATTCATACTCATCATGATCTGCGACTATCTTCTGAAATTGTGACCTCTATTCCTCATCAATTCCCTATTTGACTGTGAGTAGCTTGATAATCTTTGAAAATCTATGATTCCATTGAACCAACAACTCAGTGGTAGAAAATGAATGTAAATTCCAGCTGTCTCCCATGGAATTCACAGCCCTGGAATACCTGAACCACCTTAACCAAACTAGCAGCATTCTTATTGATTCCTTGCTAGTTCACGGGATTCAGATATTTTTCATCTCGGAAAAAATTATAGCCTCGTTGCCAATAGAAAGTAGAATAAAATGAGTTTCTCAGAACTCTCTTACCCCAAAACATGTTTGGTTTGAGGAAAGAGTTTAACAAGTCTCTCTGACAAGTTTCTATGATGTAGCAAAAGTGCTTCAACATAAACTGTTAAAAATCTGTTTCTATTTTCTCCCAGATGCTGATTGAGGAGAAGTGCACAAATAAGATGCACAATATTGATGACTTCCTCTATCTTATAATGCAATTCATCCAGTGTAAAGTTCCTGTAGTACCCTGTAAGTATCCTGATAGATGAATAAATACATGAAGTGACTGCGCTATGAGCCAAGACAGACCTGGGTTTAAGTGTTATCTCCATGGATTACTAAACACTCTAAGGCTCCATTTCTTATGTGTAATAGAAAAATTATAACACTGAAAAGACTATAATAATTCATATATTTATTCAATGAATGTTTTTAAAGTACTTAATTTTATACAGACACTTTCCTAACAGCAGCAAACAAAAGGAAAACATTTACATCCTCATGAAGCTTACATTCTAGTCAGAGGAAATGCAATAAAAACAAAATAAATGAAGGAAATATTTAGATTGTCAGATGATGAACCAGGGGAGTAGGTGATGAAGGGAGGGAAACTACCATGATTTTTAAGTAAGGAGATTGGGAAGACCCCACGGAGAGGTGACAGTTAAGCAAAGGGTTTAAATAAATGAGGATGTGTACCAGGCATGTATCTGAGAGAACAGATATTCTGGGCAGAGTGACCATCAAGTACAAAAACCATTGGGTAAGAAAATGTTTAACACATCAGAGGAAGGGCGAGGAGTCCAGATTGCCTGGTCTAGAGTAAAAGAAAGGGTAGTAGGAGATAAAGTCAAGGAGTTAAAGGATGGAATGGGGAGATGACAGAGATCAGGCAGGGCCCTGGAGGACACTGTAAACCCTCTTTTACTGTGACCGTGAGTCAGAAAGCAGGTGAGTGAGAAAACAGGAAGTTTTCAAGGTCATGTCATTCTCTGAGATGCATTTCGACAGGATCCCTCTGACTGGTATTTGGTGAAGAGCCTGTCAACAGCAAGGATGGACACTGCAAGATTGATTATCTGATACTGCAATAATCCCAGTAAGAGATAACAATGCATAATAGCAGAGAAGGTGGAGAAATGGTGTGAGACTCTGGATATATTCTAAAGATAGAGCTAAAAGGATTTGCTGATGAAATGCATGTGCACTATGAGTCACAGCAATACTAAGGATGACTCAAAGTCTTTTGGCCTGGGTAACCTGAAGGACAGAGTTCCCAGTAACTGAGAAAGGGAAAACTGTGAAGAATCATGTTGGGTAAGAGATCAGCAGCTCAGGTTTGGAGATGTTTACTTTGAGATGCCCTCAGATATTCAGGTAGAGCTATCAATTAGACTGTTGGATATAAGTTGGAAGTCTTTGGCATAAAGACAGCATTTAATAACAAGGGATGGGATAAGATTACCTAGTAAATTTAAATGGAGAGAAAAGAAGAGATCTAAGATTGTAGCCTGGATACTCCAATGTTAACAAGACAAGCAAGTGAGACATAATTAGCCACGTTGAGAAGGAAAACAAGCCAGAGTTTGGAGGAAAACCACAAGGAGAATGTGCTGTCCCAAAAGGAAGTGTTTCCAAGAGAGATTAACTTGTATCTATACTGCTATTAAAAAGTGAGATGAGGGCTGAGGATTTTATCATTGGTGACCTTAACATGACCATTTCTGCAAAGTAGGAGAGAGAGAAGAGCAAAAAAAAAAAAAAAAGAAAAGAAAAAAAAAAAAAAAAAGCTTAATTGCAGTAACTTCAAGTGAGACTAGAGAATAGAAGCAGAGAAACTGAAGACAATGAGTAATGACAATTACATGGAAAAAGGAGAGAAGAAGCAAGGCACTGTGGCTCACACCTATAATCCCACCACTTTCAGAGGATCACTTGAGCCCAGGAGTTTAAGACCCCATAGCAAAACCCCATCTCTACAAAAAAATACAATAAAAAAATTAGCCGGGTGTGGTGGCAAGTGCCTGTAGT
The DNA here is from genome assembly GCF_003255815.1 of Theropithecus gelada. Taxonomy (NCBI): domain Eukaryota; kingdom Metazoa; phylum Chordata; class Mammalia; order Primates; family Cercopithecidae; genus Theropithecus; species Theropithecus gelada. The sequence goes on along the minus strand of NC_037671.1, from coordinate 79,109,100 downwards.
CCCAGCTACTCAGGAGGCTATGGTGGGAGGATCACTTGAGCACAGGAGGTCAAGGCTGCAGTGAGCCGAGATGGCACCACTGCACTCTACCCTGAGCAACAGAGTGAAATTCTGTCTTAAAAAAAAAAAGAGAGAGAGAGAGAGAGAGAAGGAGAGAGAAGAGAAAGGGAACAGTCACTAGAGGGGAATATGGGGTCAAGAGTTTTGGGATTTTTGGTTTTTTTGTTTGTTTTGAGACAGTCTCGCTATGCCACCCAGCTGGAGTGCAGTGGCACCATCTCTACTTACTGCAACCTCCACCTCCTGGGTTCAAGCGATTCTCCTGCCTCAGCCTCTCAAGTAGCTGGGATCACAGGCACCTACCACCACACCCGGTTGATTTTTGTATTTTTAGCAGAGATGGGGTTTCACTATGTTGGCCAGGCTTGTCTCGAACTCCTGACCTCAGGTGATCCACCCGCCTCAGCCTCCCAAAGTGCTGGGATTGCAGACGTTAGCCACTGCTCCAGTGACATTCAGCTCAGGATTCACACAGAGAGACGGATTTAACTAGAAGTAGATTTTGCCAAGGAAATATTGACATGGAATTTAAACTGGGTGTGAAAGAAAGAAAGGTAATCAGGGAAATGAGAGACAGCAACAAGGTGGTAAAATCCATGGCTTTTAAGAATCAATAGGGTCAAAAGATTGTTGGAATGGAAGTACTAGAAGCAGTCAGCTAGAGAGAGATTCAAAGTGCTAATCAGAGTTGAGGGTGCTTCAAACTGAGATTATGGAGAGACCGCTGTTATTGCTAATGACAAGAGTATGGCTGTAAGAATGAAAAGCTGATGTAGAATGGAGGAGAAGATCACCAGAGAAGAAAAGGATAAGAAGCTGAGAAGCCAGAACGTTGAAAAGACCATCCATGTGGACACTGACAGGAATGCTGGAGAGAGTGACAGTAAGCCAGGCTGGGAACAAAGAGGATGAGCCTGAGGTCCCTAAAGGACAAGGAGGAGGAGTGTCAGTGCTTTGCACTTACTTACCTGGCACACTGACAGGATTTAACATATGTTTAGTTTGAAAGGATACATGAGATAAGGGGAGCTAGTTTCCTTGGATTTAGAAATCACATTTTTTTCCTTCCCCATTCTCAGCAACTGGATTGTCTTTTTCTACTTTCTACTCAACTATTTGATATTTGGAACCGACTTTCTCAAATTCAATACTATTAAATAGTGTATATGTCATAAGATAATAATTTCACACAGACCACACAGTTTAGCTCAGGTAGCAGAAAAAAAATGAATATTCCTGAAATATATGATAATTTAAGTCATTCATCCAAATGATGACTAAAATGCAGGATGTTGAAATTCCTATCTTTTAAAGGCAGTTGGGGTCTATAATGACACAGTAAGTCTCGGAGGCTCAAAGGAAGTTGCAAGAAGGAATCTATATCAATCAAGGTGCTGCAAACCAAACTCGGCAAATGTTTAATTCGGTGGTTAGTGGCTTTGACTTATGTGAAGGAAAAAACTATGCCTACTCTGAAACAGTTCCTCAATGCCCAGCAGCTTTGATTGGGCAAAAAAAAGTAAATACTATCGAATTACTTCTTTCTAAACCTCAGATAGCTGAATAAAATGAAAATTTCTGATAAATTTGTTGCTATCAATAGTATAGATAACTAAAATAAAAGAAATAAATATTTCTATAACATGCCATTTTCTTACATTGTGCTACTCCTGCTTTGTATAACTCCATGATCTCCCAAGTCAATGAAAACATGTATGGAATGCCAGATGGCTGACTGTATATTTGACTTATCAATTTCTCATTTGTTGAAGATCAAGCATAAAATCATACCACCGCTTTCTAATAGTGTTCTTCTTTTGTAAAGGGAGCATGATTAAGAAGTTCTACATCACTGGCAGTGCACCATCTGTTAAAGATATTGTTCATTACGTAATACTAAACTTCATATTAAAATCAGCAGGTGATTCCTATTGCTAAGCAATTAGAAATGGGTAAAACTGAGTCCACCAGTGAACCCTGTTCCCTATCTAACATTCAGCCACAACTACAGACCAGAAAAATAGTGAAAAGAGGGCAGAGAAACAATTAAGAAAAAGAAGCCGGTGTGGTGGCTCAGGTCTGTAATCCCAGCACTTTGAGAGGCTGAGGTGGGCAGATCACTTGAGGCCAGGAGTTCGAAACCAGCCTGGCCAACATGGCAAAACCCCATCTCTACTAAAAACACAAAAACTTAACCAGGTGTGGTCATGCATGCCTATAAACCCAGCTACTTGGGAGGCTGAGGCAAGAGAATCACTTGAACCCGGGAGGCAGAGGCGCAGTGAGCCGAGATCACACCACTGCATTCCAGCCTGGGAGACAGAATGATAGAAAAAAAAAAGAAAAGAAAAGAAAAAGAAAAAGCATGACTTAAGGTGAAAGCCTGTTACGTCCTAGTAGGCTAAGGGAATCACTAAGAATCTCAGTTTCTTCTGTCCCTGGACATTTTTCAGAAGCTTTAATTAGTTTTAGAGTTTATCTGTGAACAAAGTAGATCTTCCAGTTATTAGATCTATCCAGGATAAAATTAAATTTTCTTCTTTCCATAAAGATTTCTGTAAAAGCAGATTTAAAACTGTCTGTTTCTCAGGAAGTTGTGTTTCCTCGGGACCTAGATTTGAATAGGTCAGAATAGCCTTCTGGAAAACAATCGACTCCATCAGGGAAACAGCTCAGGTCTCAGAGTCTCTGAGCAGAAAGATAAATAAGAACATAAATATTTGTGACTAAGCTACAAAATAAACCAGGGAAATAAAAGTCATTATAGACACAATTGTAACAGTGGGAGACAGAAATAAATAATACATCCAGTCATTTCAGTCATAGTATACTTGATAGAATATGCTGTGATTTCACAATATTTTAAAGCTTGCTGATGAAACATTTGATAAAGATAAAACGCATTTGTTTTAGGGTCAACTAAAGCAAAAATACAAAGCTAATCCAGAAGACCATTTCTGCCTCTTAAAAAATGAAAAACAGAACATTCATTAGATAGGCCAGAAAAATGCTTAAAGAATAAATATGCACACACATTTTTAAAATTACTAAGTAGAATGACAATACAGTTTATCTTGTATTGGGATACAAACTGGGATACTTCTGATACTGTGAGGAGTTACTAAAAATAATTAACAGATGTTAAATGCTATCTGATTTTTTTTTTTTTAACTAGCCTCTGTACTAGTCGAGAAGATAGGTTTTTTTGTGGTTTTTTGGGGGTTTTTTTATACTTTAAGTTCTAGGGTACATGTGCACAACATGCAGGTTTGTTACATATGTATACATGTGCCATGTGGCTGTGCTGTACCCATTAACTCATCATTTACATTAGGTATTTCTCCTAAGCTAACTGATTTTCGACAGACTTAAACTGGGTATTTCCAGGCAAACAGGACTAACTTGGATAAACCAAGGGTTATAGTCACCTTATTATTAGAGTTACCTAATATTAACACCTAAGTAGAAAGTAGTAAGGGGAAAATGGTGTTCCCCTTACTCATACCTAATCCACCACATATTAGCATCCTAAATTAGGCTACTCATGATCCAGAGGTAGAAAATGAAAAAGAACACTGAATAAGCAATCCTGTCATCAAGGTAATGGTCACAGTTTACTGCCTAGGGTGAATACTATGATGCATGCAGCCCAGGTCACCCAGTTGTGAAGATCACCAGCATGTTGCCTTGGTTACTAAGAATTCTGTTGGCTGACAGATATCAGCACTTCAGCTATCAGACCCTTTAGAGTCTGTTTTATCTGCAGTGAACTTCCTAGACCAAGGTCATGCTTGGCATCTCCCATCCATTGATTGATCAGTGTGAGATTACAAAGGCCTGGTCATTTCAGTCCAACTAAGGACAACTAGTTGGCAAAAGAGTCATTCTGACTGCACAGATCCCACAGGGTTGGCCAAGGCTGTCACTGGTCTTGCATCACTTCTGGACATCTCCCTCTATCTAATTCTGCTTCTGCTCTAAAGCAGCACTATTTTTATGGTTCTAGAATATGCCAGGTTCCAAGGTTTCCAGATTTAGGAAGTTTACCTATAATTATAATTATCCTACAACAATATTCTTCAAATTGTTACCTCTAAGAAGCATTGTTTAGAAATAGCTGTTTGTGAACCTTGTCCTACAGATTCTACCCTATTATTCGGAACACTCCAAGGCAAGATATCTGGGACATCATAATGGCTAACAGACAAATTAAAGAAGATAAAAATCAATCAGAAACAAATGTATGTGCTTAGTAAATGCTTACTGAACGAATGTTTATTAAATGCAAAAGCCCCTCTGTAATCAATGAGTCTGCAATTCTGGGTATAGATACAACAATGTCAACATACAGCAAAGCCCAAATTAGTTTCAAGGATTCAGTGACTAGATTAAAATTTCTAAGCTCCTCTGCTAAGAACACAGCCTATCTCATTCATTTCATTAGTAGTCCAATAGTGCCTACTACAACCTCTTGAATTTACCAGTCTTTCAGTAGTATCGTTTGAATGAACAAGCTTCAAAGACCCATCATTTTGGACTAAAGAGACATTTATGTCTACAGCAATTATGATGTGATAACACCAAGTACTAAGATGTCTAGATATGTCAGCAAGACAGATTTAGTTTAGTTGAAATAGATATGTACTATGTAATATAAACATGAAATTTTTCATTTAAACAATTAGAAAATGTGACAGTGAAGACAGACAATAGACCCACCCAAATATAAAGATTATCGGCCGAGCGCAGTGGCTCACGCTTGTAATTCCACCACTTCGGGAAGCCGAGGTGGGTGGATCACCTGAGGTCAGGAGTTCGAGACCAGCCTGACCAACATGGAGAAACCCCATCTCTACTAAAAAAAAAAAAAAAAAAAAAATTTAGCCAGGCGTGGTAGTGCATGCCTGTAATCCCAGCTACTTGGGAAGCTGAGGCAGGAGAATTGCTTGAACCTGGGAGGCAGAGGTTGCAGTGAGCCAAGATCTCGCCACTGCACTCCAGCCTGGGCAACAAGAGCAAAACTCCATCTCAAAAAAAAAAAAAAAAAAAAATTCTCACCCAATAATCTCCAGTGCCTAGAAGAGTCAGTCCCTTGTACATAGTGGAATTTTTAAAACATTTGTTCAATGTATGAATGAATGAAAAATGAATACCCAAAATAGTAATATTAAAATAGAAAAGACAGTCAAAAATCACAGAAACTAAAAACCAGGCCAGATAACAATATTTTGAATATCCAACTACCCACACACAGATCAGTGGATTATGTCATGATTTTAGGTAGCTATGTATTAGAGAAATTAATTTTTTTAATGACAGAAAAGGATAAAGTCACAATTTTAAGCAACCCATAGAAAATGAAATAGGAAACATCTAGTTGAAAGTTAGCCATCATGATTATGATACAATAATGTTCAGTATCATAGACTGAGGTTTCTCAAACGAAGTACTAAACAACTTTTAAGGGAAAAAATGTGTTCTTACACCCCTAATGCCAACTTAAACCACTTTTAATATGTTATTTTAATACATACAAAACATAACTTAGCATTTATTACCCTGATAAAAAGACAAAGCCAAAACAAATTTATAAATTAAATACAAAAATAACTACATAACCACTTAAATTCAAATTAACAGTGAAAAATATGGCATAATGAAAAATGGTTTTCTGCTGAAATGACACCACCAACAAAGCTTTGAGTCTGGTAATACATTTAATCTCTTTCTGTTTTTGTTTTTACCTCAATCATTCTAATGAAAAGAATACCTATTCACCTAAATGCACTGTACAAAACAGTACTGATAACCTCATGGCTTCCTTAACCAGTTAAGGGTAATCAGACCTCCTACCAAACAAAACCACTAACAAGCAGTCCTTGAACACTAATTTAAGGAAGTCACTTCAAGATATGGTTGGTATCACAACCATATTGAAATCTGCATTATATGTGTGCCTTATTCAATTATCACTAGAAGCAGGTATAGAAAATTATTTTTGTACTTACTGATATACTTACTTCTAATGAACTGTTACAAGTTGCTCTATTAAAAAATGGAACCTGTAAAATTCATCTGCCTACAACTTGAATGTTATCTGTATAATGCAGGTTCTTTTGGGTGTGGCAAGCAGGGATGCTCCTAGCACTGTTTGTTATTTGAATCCCAGTGAAAGCTTCATACACTTCAGATAATATGAAGTAGTTGGCCTTCACATACCATGAACATAATAAATAAACACCAACACTAATTTGACTATGTGGTAGTATCTAGTTACATGGCAGATGATTCAGATGGCCCAGAAAATGATTATATTACTTTCTCAAGATTACTGTTGACAGTAAAACCCCAAATTTTAAATCTCACAGAAAATGTGAGAACTCCCAGAATACATTCATGGACACATAGGGGAAGTTAACACCAGTTAAAGAAACAATACCCCAGGTAGGGAGAAGATGGACAAATAAAATAATTGGCTCCACTGTTCAATTTTAGAAGAAAAATTCTACTTAAGACTAAGTTAGGGGGGAAAAAAGTATTTTTTAAAACAAACTACCCATGGAGGCTGTGGCAAATGTTTAAAAGCACTATTTTAGAAACCTCTCACCCATCCCACCAAAAAAACAACTAAGCCCCAAACAACCAAGCACTCAAAAAGAGAAAACCTAAAAAAAAAAAAAAAAAAAAAAAAAAAAAACACTGCATTATGATGGGGTAAATTAATCGTTTATTTTCAAATGAATTTCTAAATTAAAGAGAATATAAGTGCATTTCTATATTGTATCTGTTGGGGAAATAAAGAAATTCAAGGTTATTTTTACCAGTAATTCCACAAGGGTTTTTATGTGTTCTTTAATTAAGAATAAAAGAATTAATGTGATAGAATCAATGTGATAATTTAATTATCTGTAAAAACTATGGTTGGGTATGAAAAGAGCACATAGAAAAACTAATTACAAAATGACAAAATCCTAGTGCTATTGAAAACCTTCCCAGTAACCCCATAGTCTTCAAATAAGGAAATGGAATTGTTACTTAAGTGGCTAGCCCAAAGTTAATAGCCAGTAACTGGCAGCTTGACACCTGAATCAACTTCCCTCTTCTACAGAAGTATCTTCCCTACATTGTCTCTTGCAAACTACTCAACTCACAAATGATGATATATATTAAATTAGACCTTGTTATCTGGCACCACAGCCACAAATACAAAATAGTTTTAAATAGCTAATCTGAATGTAGTAAGTCTTTGAGGACAACATCCTAAAATTCCATCATATGTTCTCCAAAAACCTATGCAAATAAGATAGCAACTATAAAACTGTCACAGTACATGATCTCGCTACCAACAATGAAATAAAATAAAAAGCACATTAAGAAAACAGGAATAAAAATGATCAAGAAAACTTCCTCAATTAGGAATATGTTTTTAAAGGCCTTTTTATCCTTTGTATTTTTTTTATTTTTTATTATTATTATACTATAAGTTCTAGGGTACATGTGCATAACGTGCAGGTTTGTCACATATGTATAATTGTGCCATGTTGGTGTGCTGCACCCATCAACTCGTCAGCACCCATCAACTCGTCATTTACATCAGGTATAACTCCCAATGCAATCCCTCCCCCCTCCCCCCTCCCCATGATAGGCCCCGGTGTGTGATGTTCCCCTTCCCGAGTCCAGGTGATCTCATTGTTCAGTTCCTACCTATGAGTGAGAACATGCAGTATTTGGTTTTCTGTTCTTGTGATAGTTTGCTAAGAATGATGGCTTCCAGCTGCATCCATGTCCCTACAAAGGACACAAACTCATCCTTTTTTATGGATGCATAGTATTCCATGGTGTATATGTGCCACATTTTCTTAATCCAGTCCGTCACTGATGGACATTTGGGTTGATTCCAAGTCTTTGCTATTGTGAATAGTGCCACAATAAACATATGTGTGCATGTGTCTTTATAGCAGCATGATTTATAATCCTTTGGGTATATACCCAGTAATGGGATGGCTGGGTCATATGGTACATCTAGTTCTAGATCCTTGAGGAATCGCCATACTGTTTTCCATAATGGTTGAAGTAGTTTACAATCCCACCAACAGTGTAAAAGTGTTCCTATTTCCTCACATCCTCTCCTACACCTGTTGTTTCCTGACTTTTTAATGATTGCCATTCTAACTGATGTGAGATGGTATCTCAATGTGGTTTTGATTTGCATTTCTCTGATGGCCAGTGATGATGAGCATTTTTCATGTGTCTGTTGGCTGTATGAATGTCTTCTTTTGAGAAATGTCTGTTCATATCCTTTGCTCACTTTTTGATGGGGTTGTTTGTTTTTTTCTTGTAAATTTGTTTGAGTTCTTTGTAGGTTCTGGATATTAGCCCTTTGTCAGATGAGCAGATTGCAAAAATTGTCTCCCATTCTGTAGGTTGCCTGTTCACTCTGATGGTAGTTTCTTTTGCTGTGCAGAAGCTCTTTAGTTTAATTAGATCCCATTTGTCAATTTTGGCTTTTGCTGCCGTTGCTTTTGGTGTTTTAGACATGAAGTCTTTGCCCATGCCTATGTCCTGAATGGTACTACCTAGGTTTTCCTCTAGGGTTTTTATGGTTTTAGGTCTAACATTTAAGTCTCTAATCCATCTTGAATTAATTTTCGTATAAGGAGTAAGGAAAGGATCCAGTTTTAGCTTTCTACTTATGGCTAGCCAATTTTCCCAGCACCATTTATTAAATAGGGAATCCTTTCCCCATTTCTTGTTTCTCTCAGGTTTGTCAAAGATCAGATGGCTGTAGATGTGTGGTATTATTTCTGAGGACTCTGTTCTGTTCCATTGGTCTATCTCTCTGTTTTGGTACCAGTACCATGCTGTTTTGGTTACTGGAGCCTTGTAGTATAGTTTGAATTCAGGTAGCGTGATGCCTCCAGCTTTGTTCTTTTGACTTAGGATTGTCTTGGAGATGCAGGCTCTTTTTTGGTTCCATATGAACTTTAAAGAAGTTTTTTCCAATTCTGTGAAGAAACTCATTGGTAGCTTGATGGGGATGGCATTGAATCTATAAATAACCTTGGGCAGTATGGCCATTTTCACGATATTGATTCTTCCTATCCATGAGCGTGGTATGTTCTTCCATTTGTTTGTGTCATAGGCCTTTTAAAGATGGCTACTTCAAACTTTGATTTAATAAATAAATTGCATAGCAAGATAGCACTGTTAACACTGTTCCACTATTACTCTGTGAAAATTTATGCATGTTTCTATGTCAAAAAGGTAGTGTAAAATCTCCAAACTTGTGGATAAAACTAAGATGTTACTAGTAGCAAGGTGTCAAGCTCTTTTTACGTAATCCACTTATTAAAACAATGGGTATGGGGAAGGGAAACAAATAGATAAAAGCCCTCAAATCATTTCAGATTCAAGTGAAACTTCCAAATTACTGTATCAATCTTATAGTTCAACAAATTATCTTAATTATCATAGTTATCAAAAAATTAAAATGCTCTTGAAGTTGTTCATAACTTTTTAAAAGTACTTTTACTTTCTAATACATTATAAAAAAAATCTTAATGTGTAAAACAAAAATAACTTTGATACTTAAAATTTAGGTCTTCTTTTGTTTGCCAAGAAATTCAATTACTATTATCAATTAGTAGATTAGAGACTACTAAAATTATGGAACATTGGAATGAAATTATCTTAAGATGAACAAAGAGCTGTTTGTCACAACTTAGATAAGATCTTTAATGAATTCATTGTATCCTAGGAAGAGGAGCAAACTGAAGATATAGTCTCTCAAATATACCTTCCTAATCTTATTAGATAGATGTTGTAAGAGATAGTATCAAGCTCTCCCAAATCACCTCTTGCCACCATCAGAGGTTCTGGTTCTGACCCAGTAAAAAAATATCACTTGATATAATTTGTTTTTATATGTACTTGACCATGTACAAAGCACTGTAGTTAGTTGCTACAAATGATAAAGGGATAAATGAAACACCATCCTGTCAATGTGATAGGAAGATAAGTCAAATATAACTGTGATGTAAGAAAATGACATACAAATAAAATGCTATTAGAGGACAGGGGAATTATTTTGGGCTTGGAGGACTCATACAAAGTTTTATGAAAAAGAAGACACTGAATTAGGCACTGAAGAATGGGCAGAATTTCTACAGGCACAGGTAGAAGAAGGAACAGTGTGATCAAAAGCAGGAAATAAGGGCAAATTCTGAGTTGGGAAGCGAACCAAGAAGGCTGAAGTAAAAGAGGATTAAAAACAGTAGTGGGAGATAACGATAGAAAGTTTGGTGTATATAAGCAAGTTACTACAGTGCTTAAAAGCGTGGGCTCTGGCATCACGATATATGGGTTTAAATGTGGTTCCACCATTTACCAATTGTGTGGTCTTGGATTGTGCTTCAGTTTCCTCATCCACACAATCAGGATAAAAATAACTAAACTGGCTATCAATCAGAGCTGATCTGAGGATCAGATAAGATAAAGCACATTCAAGTGCTCTGCAAACCATAAAACATTTTATAAGATGTAAAATGTTATTATCAGGATAGTGTTGAGGAAAATAAAACGGAGAAAGAATTTGAGAAACACTATAGAACCAATAGGACTTAGCAGTTGTTAGTTGAGAGGCACGTGGCAGTCGAAATTCCCCTGACAATTGGCACTGAGAAGTACTGAGGACGTTGCATGGTCTTTAAGGATCCCAGACCATCAGCTGGAAGATCTCAGTAGGCATGTACTGTGCTCACCCTCAAACTCTATCCACTATCCTCAAACTCTATCCACTCCAGCTAGAAGATGTCTACAGTGCCTTGAATCACTCAACAATAAGCATTATCTCTGCAGCTGGAATGAAGGGTGGGGTGGGGAAGGAAGTTCAGCCATGACAGCAGGGCTGTGACAGGCAATTCTAAACTATGAACCCAAATCCTGTTCCATTAGCAACACCATGAATGGACACCAAGGAGGCACATATCCAAAGATCTTCATCCAAAAATCCTGAGGTTTACCACTGGACAAAGGGAGGCTATAAACAGGAAGCCTAGCCACTGCTTGCCTTCTGCAAAAAAGAGACCCGAAGAGTGAGAATGAAGGGCTGAAGATCAAAGGCAACTCCTGGATTAAAGAACAATGTTACTGCTGCAGCTGTGTATCTACAGCGACTTAGAAACTACACAGGTCAAGGATTGAACCCAACCAAGGGGGCCCAAAGCCCTCCAAGCACTGCTTGGAAATGAGCGGCAACTGATCCTAAGAGATCACAGTTCCTTCAAGCAAGCACCCACTTAAAAGCCCCGACTCTACACTAGTCCCCTCAAGGGTCCCTGAGCTATGTGCTGTGTGCTGTTTGCCGTAACATTTGAGTAAGGTCCATATAAGACACATGATGATCCATAAAGGTACCGGCATGAACCTGGAAATACAGGACCAACTCAGAATGCCAAGAGCTCCAGATATCTTCAGGAATTGTCCAGTGCTAGTTTTAATAAGGCTATGGGCCCACAGAAGATATATTACTAACAATAAATTAACCACTAGTGTTTCTTAACTTTTGTAAGCTGAAATTTGCTTCTGTGCATGCTCATTGTGATTCTAAGAGAGAAAATTTCTGTACTTTGGAAATCACCCTGTCATGAATGAAACAAATAATTATGACCTGAATGTTTGGGTTTCAGGGAATATGACTATATAACTAGTTAAGCTTAAATTAGACTCTCTTTTAAGTGACTATTTAAGCTTGTTAGCCTCTCCTTTAAGTGACACTTGAAGAGAAAAACACAAAAACTCATTTCAGGCAAACTGATATTTACTATGTCTTTAAAAAAGAAAGAATAACAGTCTTGTCGTGTAAGAAAGAAAAACTATTTCAGTCTTCTTTTATTAAAATCAAGTTTATTTATGTACCTGTACAAATTTCTTAAATGGAACAATCTAAAACCTAAGAGATTTAAGTTGGAGTTTGGAGGAATACACAATAAAAATGCAGTTTTTCAAATTAATGCACACATTGCTGATGATGAATAAACAGATTCCAAAAAAAAAGAATACAAAAATATTTCTGAATAAACCTGTAACGACTCCACAGTGCTTGAATACGACCAAAGCTGTTTTTCCAGAAAATCAAAAGGAGTATTTTCATCATCCTTGTGATACTAGCTTCAATTTAAGGGCAAGCCATCTAAATTTTTCTTTTCAATCTTCCTTCATTTATATGGAAATGAGATGTTTCCTAAAACATATCTGTACCCAGTACCTACGTCAACACCAGAACTCAAAGCACACAAATTCCTCCAGCTGATTCCTGACTATAAGTGAAAACAGCATGCCAACATCATCTAAAACCCTTGTGCGTCATTCACCAAGGAGGACATTACCAAGCTGTCAATTTCAATTAACCTGCCTAGCTTTATAAATAGCCTAAACTTCCCTATCTAAATAGGCTGGTGCCCTTTTCTCAGAAACAAAGGGAACAATATGACAAAGCATGAAAAATCAATGAGCTTTCCCCTTTGTAAACAAGAGAAAGTTGACGTTAAATGAATTCTAAGTCCAAATTGAGGACCTATTAATAAAATAAAGCTCAAGAGAATGAAGAATCAGTTTTAAACAGAAAATAAGCAATATTCACTAACTATATCTGATATTGTTCTTTCAAAATATCTGAGTCTCACTGCTACTGGAACTAATGCAAGGCCTATATACAGGCACAGCTAAACACAGATACCATAATTACAACCCTTAATATGGTCCCAAACACAATACAGTTTAAAAGCCCCAGATGATTAATGTTTGGCCAAAAAAACAAACAAAAAAAAAGTTAATTTTAAAAATTAAATAATATCACTATAGTCTAAATCTGAAATGTTTTCTAGTTTTCATAACTTACAACATCATCATTTCTTATGCTAGCTCTAAATTTCTTCATCTAAAATCAATTATAACAAACAAATCCCACACATCACTTCTACAATCTAATTACTTGTGTACAGCATTTTTCCAGTTCACACTCCAATGAGTAAATAAAAATAGAATCAGAAAACACATCAATGACATGTATCAAAAAGCAGAAACTAACTGGTACAGATCATTTATCAGGATGGTGAATCCATTAGTCCATCTAATAGTCCACTGCATAAAAACACAGTTGGCCCATATTAATCTTAGGTAAAATACATGTGAATTCATGTGTGAATAAGTACACGTATATGCACATGTATCATCCAAGTGATGCTTAACAAGCTTGTCAAAAACAGCATAACCTAACAGTGACGTTTCACATATATTAAGAACAGTATTCAGCTCACTGAAATATCTAGGACTCAATCAAAAGCTAAGAAGTTAAATAAAAAAGATTTCTGAACAATCAAAAAAGATAAAGCTGGGTGTGGTGGCTCACGCCTGTAATCCTAGCACTTTGGGAGGCCAAGACAGGCTGGTCACCTGAGGTCAGGACTTCAAGACCAGCCTGGCCAACATGGTGAAACCCTATCTCTACTAAAAATACAGCAATTATCTGTGTGTCGTGGTCCATGCCTGTAATCCCAGCTACTTGGGAGGCTGAGGCAGGAGAATCGCTTGAACCCGGAAAGCAGAGATTGTAGTGAGCCGAGATTGCACCACTATACTCCAGCCCGGGTGACAGAGCAAGGCTCCATCTCAAAAAAAAAAAAAAAAAAAAAAAGGTGGCAAACTTGATTGACTATACTTAGAAGAGGTTCTCACTGTCACTCATAATAGCTTTAGAAAATTCCATTAGAAGTCATTCACTGATATGCAATATATTTACTGTATCAGTTAAATGAATCATCATTTTATTTCCTTTATTTGCACTAAATCAAAACTGGTTTCCCATTCTTCATTCATTCAACCAACCTTTGTGTTTGGCACTATTATGGGCATCGTGGGAGACAAGAAGGTGAATGTTATATATAAGTAAATACATGGTTGAAAATAAGTATAATGAGTTACAGGTACAGTACTAGATGGAAATAGACAACAGTTAAAAGGAATTCTAGATAGCAAAGGCTATAAGGAAGATGAGCAGGGTCCAGAATAGAAGTTGGATTTGAAGTGGAAAGAGAGGGCTTTCTGAGGGACAGAGCAGCATAAGAAAGGCAGACAGACAGAGAAGACTGGAGACAACTGCTGGGTAGTGTGGGTGCAGCCAAGAATATGGGGGAAAAAACTTGAAGCTAAAAACAAAAGTCTTACACTAAGCTATGAAAACTGGACTTTACTATTAAACATTGTGAAGACTTTTAAGCAAAGAAGTATTATTATCAAAGCTTTATTTGGGGGAAACCAATCTCACAGATATTTTTAAATTAAATAAGACTAGGAAGAAGAGTGAGAACAAAGACTCATGATAATTACTATAATCATTCAGAACAAAACTACTGAGAGCATGAACTATGATAATGGCAATGGAAATAATAGTGAAAGAAACCCCAAAGTAAAACCAGCAGAGCTTGATAGCTCTGATGTCTTAAATCTGAGCTGTTTTGAGGACCCAAAAGCAAGATCTAAGAGAAAGAGCTCAAAAGTCACCATACAGAAGAAAATGTAAGCAGAAAGGTTTCCACACTGATCTGAAACTAATAAGCATATATGCAGAAGGATGAGTTTCACTTGAAATACAGTAGATATGGACGCTTCTTAAAAATGTCAGGTCCATTTTTAAGCAAAAGGTGAGTGGAAAGTCAGAAAGTATCATGAAGACAATGGAAGCATTAGTTTGGAATCAGAAGGCCTGCTAAAATAAGCTGGGATACAGAGTATAATCAAGTATTTCAGAACTAAAGAAATCTAGGCCGGGCGCGGTGGCTCAAGCCTGTAATCCTAGCACTTTGGGAGGCCGAGACGGGCGGATCACAAGGTCAGGAGATCGAGACCATCCTGGCTAACACGGTGAAACCCCGTCTCTACTAAAAAGTACAAAAAACTAGCCGGGCGAGGTGGCGAGCGCCTGTAGTCCCAGCTACTCGGGAGGCTGAGCCAGGAGAATGGCGTAAACCCGGGAGGCGGAGCTTGCAGTGAGCAGAGATCCGGCCACTGCACTCCAGCCTGGGTGACAGAGCGAGACTCCGTCTCAAAAAAAAAAAAAAAAAAAAAAAAAAAAAGAAATCTAAAGGTATTTTACAATATACTACAGGATTTAACCTATCTCCTCAAAACCTCAGTTTTCCAATCTATGTCTGACCCTACTTTTCCATGAAAATTGCTTTTATTGAGGTCAGCAAGTACCAATGGCCTCCTAATTGCAACACCCAAAAGGAATTTCATTCAGTGTGTAACCCCTCACTGCAGGGGCCTTTGAAAACAGTATGCTGAGAATAGATAGGGCTCAAGGACAGTATCTCCAACGGAACTTTTAATGAACTCCCGTAGGCGCCAAGAAGGCGGGTAGATAAGAAAGAATATAGAAACAAGGTACTGAGTAGAAGGTTACATGTGGGAAAAGAAAGTTTGTTTTGCATTGCATTCTTTCTGCTGACGTGAGGTTTATGGAGTATAAATAAAGTGAGGCGGAGGCTCTGAGTGCGGCCGCCATGTTCTCTGTGTGTCTTTGTCTTTGTGTGTGTTCTTTCATTCTCCACCACCCCCGGTGCGGCCCCCAACAAGTGGCGCAGCGAGCAGGGTCAGCACGGGTGAGTAGGGGAGAACAAGAAGGGGAACCCCCTAGGAGCGGGTAAGGCTCAGATATTGTTAAGGGGAACCTTCTTAAGCTTTCATTATGGGAATTCCATCTCTCTGGCCTCAGAATATTTATGGCTGTTTCAAGGACTGTTGCTGTCTATGGGAGTAGAAGTGAAAGAAAAAGACTTTGAAGTGATTGTTTGCCCATGTTGAACAACATTGTTACTGGTTTCAGTATCAGACTAAAGTGCAGCTGAATTGCAGAGAATGGTTACAGGTAGTAAAAACTCTGCTTACAGCTCTCCAGTTAGGGGATATTATGCCTCTAAAATTGTGGACCTTGTGTAACTCTATCACTCAGACATTAGAGTTACTTGAGACTGATTCGGAGTGTGGTAATGTAGCCACAGGAGGAAAGGTATCTGAGGATTTGGAAAAATAAAATAAAATAAAATAAATCTGAAATGGAGCCCATTTGTGCCAGGGTAGCAAAAGGGGGAGAAGAGAAAAAGCCAGCTCTTCCTTCTTCTAAGGGAAATTCTGACATGCAGTGTATTATGGAAATGCTTCAACAAATATTACAGATATATTCTTCTAATTCACCTTTGCGAGCTTTCCCTGTTTCTTTTTCTTCTGCCCTGTTAAAAGAGGATTTTCCAGAGCCTCCAATCCCCCGGCTTCCTTATCTTTGCCTTTGTTTGGCAAAGTTGAAGCCCTGTTCACATCAGACATACTTTAAATTTATACTAAACACCTGTTTAATATGTTAAAACCAGTGTATATGTATATCTTATTGTTTGTTAAAATATTATGAGTATTTCAATAGTCAATAAATAAACACATTAATATTAACTATTAATATTAATATAGTATTAATAACCCCAGCTAGGAAATTGTTATGTTATAGGGGTGCATAGGTTCCACCAATTTACACTCCAAACAGAAGTTGAGTATTCGAGTTGCTTAACACATTAACTACCTCTTGATATTTTCTGTGTTTTTAAATTTTAACCATTGTATTGTGTATGTAATGATTCTCAATTTGGTATTAATATACATATTTCCTAGTGAGTAATGATGTTAGACATATAGGTTTATTGTCATTTCTTTGTTCTGCTACTTTTGGTTGGGTTATTTGCCTTTTCTTATTAATATGTTGAGATTCTTTATATTTGGGGATATGAGTATTATTATATATTATATATACTTTTAATTTAAAAAAAAAAAAATTTAAGGAGCTGGATCTGTTTCCAATTATTTGTGCTTCTTTTGCTCCTAATGCTTAGTTTTCAAATGGTGGCAATAATGTCCAATTTAATGCCTTACAAATTAAATTTTTAAAAAAAGAAATGAAAGCTGCCATTTCTAACTATGGATCTCAATCTCCTTTTATCCTTGGTCTTCTTGATGTTTTTTCATCAGAAAATTTGATGATTCCTATAGACTGGAAGACTTTGGGGAAGGCTTTTCTTGATCGTTCTCAATGGTTACAATTGCACAGCTGGTAAATGAACAAGGCACATGTATAGGCTAGGAAAAATATTATGTGTGATCCCCCTGGACCCACTGAGGAACAACTCACAGGCACGGGCCAATATGCTACTCTTAATGCTCAGGCTGGTTTAGATGATGTTGCCTTTACTCAAATCAAGACTTTGTTTTTAAGGGCCTAAAATAAGGTAGAGATAACAGGAAAATCTTCCCTTTCCTCTGTGAAGATTTTATAGGGCACAAATGAACAATATTCAGATTTCGTAGCCCGTCTTCAGGATGCTGTCTTCAAAATTGTGGGTGCTGGCCTTGCTTCAAAAATTTTGTTATAAACATTGTCTTTTAAAAATGCTTATGCTGACTGTTAAAAATTGTTAAAATCGTTAAAGGCCAATAGGGCCAATTTAGATAAATATATTAAAACTTGTGTTAGTGTTGGAGGGGCTATTTATGATGCTCAATTATTTGCTGGAGCTTTGTCTAAACCCTTAAAAGGAAATAACAAACAAGGTGTTTGTTTGCAGTGTGGTAAACCTAGACATTTCAAAAAAAAAGAATGTCATAAAAATTGAACACTTTTATCCCTCAAGGCAGAAAGCTGCCTTCAGAGGTGTACAAATGTTGTGGTAAAGGTCGACATTGGAGAAAATTGTTTTTTCTCTATTCAGTTACAACATCTTTTTTCTATTCTAGAAGGAGACAGTCACTTGGACAGCTCACGTCATTTAACTCCTTTGGCTTTACAGGAACTCCAGCTTGTGGAAGAGCAACTTCAAAAGGCTCATTTACATTATATCCTTCCCGATGTTCCCCTTTCCCTTTGTTTATTTCATACTTTACATTCTCCTACAGGAATGATTCATCAGACCAATCAGCGGCTAAAATGGATCTTTTTGTCCAATAAAACATCTAAACACTTGGCTACTTATATCGATCGTTTAGCTGAACTGATCATCAAAGGACGGTATCACTGTCGACAACTTTGGGGAGGAGATCCTTCCTTAATTATCTCTCAATTCACTCATAGTCAGATCACTTATCTTCTTGCAACTTCTGATTCTTGGCAAGAAGCTTCATCAATCTTGAGTTACAGTTTATCCTTATCCCTCAGTGCAACAGGGAGAATTGTTTGCTGTTCTGATGATCTTACTTGATTTCCCTACTACTGGTTGTAACATTGTTAGTGATTCTCAATACACCGTTTATGTTACTTCTTATATTTCTCAGGCCACTTTACCTCTTTGTGCTACTTCTTCTCTTCAGAAATTCTTTTCCTTGTTATTTTCTACTTTGAGCCAACGTCGAGCTCCTTTATTCATCACTCATCTTCATTCTCATTCTCAACTGCCTGGACCATTAGTTCATGGAAATACTCAGATTGATTCACTTCTAATTGGCCACTTGCAGGCTGCAGAACAAGAACATGCTCTACATCACACTAATAGTTCTGGCCTTCAACGACGGTTTCATTTAACTCGTAAATAAGCTCGTTCTCTCATTCGAGCTTGTCCTTTCTGTGCTCCTTTGAGCATTCCATCCTTCCATCCTGGAGTTAACCTGAGAGGTACTCAAGTTAATCAAATTTGACAAATGGATGTTATACATATTCCTTCTTTTGGACGATTAAAGTATGTTCATCATACCATTGATACTTTTTCTCATTTTCAATGGGCCACTCCGTTGCCATCTGAGAAAGCTGATTCTGTTATTACACATCTCTTAGCTTGTTTTGCCATTATGGGCATTCCTTTTATACTTAAAACTGATAATGCCCCTGCCTATGTCTCTCATAAATTACAAGTTTTCTTACAGCAATACAATATTCAACATATCACCGGGATCCCGGGCAACAGTCAAGGTCAAGTCATCATTGAGCGCGCAAATTTAACTTTAAAAACTCAACTATTAAAACAAAAAGGGGGAAATGAGCCCCCCCAAAAAAACAGATTTTTTTGAAGGTTAACCTTTCTACCTTAATTTTTTTGATTTTGAAGGTTCTTTTTACCTTAATTATTTTTTGAATCAATGGAGAAAATTGCAAGACTCTGCTGTCGTAACCCATCTTTCCTCAACTCCCTCGGTGATAGTCCCTGCTGACAGTTTAAAGGTTTGGTATCCTAATGAAGAAGGTAAGTATGTTCAAGGGCAAGTTCTAAAACAGGGACGGGGCTATGCTCTTGTCCTTACAGGGAGTGGACCTGAGTGGTTTCCTACAAGATGATTGAAACCCTGTTGAAAAGAAAACTGGATTCAGCATGCATTTCTTCCTTTGTTAGATGTGCCTCGGCGGGGGACTTATTTCTCTTAGTGAGGCTTTGTATGAATATTGGACTTATATTCCCTTTCCACCCTTGTATCAGGGAGTCGCCTGGGAGGAGGCGGAAATTAAGGTTTTCACCAATAACATTACTTGGATGCCGTCCCCCTATATGGACAAGGACAACATAGAACGGAAAACAGCAATTATAATCAGCACATACCAATTTGGAGTGGAAGGACTTCCAATATGTATGGGAAATAGTCCTCATTGTCTCCGAAAATCACATGAAGCTTGGGCTGTTTGTTATAATCATAGTCATGTGGCTGCTAATACTGTTATTATTGTAACTAGAAGTTTTTAATATAATCATACTGTATATAGTAATGAAACTATTCCTAGTTCTTTACTTTTTTGTCCTATTCTAGAGGTTTCTCCTAATATTGAGGTGCTGTAGTGACAACAATGTCAGGGAACTAAACCCCGGATTTTATTAGAATACAATGGGATGCAAATAACTGATTGAAGTGTGCACGGTGATTTTCAAATAAAATTTAGTCACATACCTTTGAAATGGCACCGGGTAAATAAAAGTATTGCTGCTAACAGTAATGAAACCTTGGTATGGCGTGAAGGAGGCCTGAAGTACAGAGTTATTTTTGGAAGTTGTTAGTTGCAGGCGATGCCATTAGCACTTTTGTGGGGAATATGCCCCTTAATCTTTCTAACCCAAATAACTCCTTTCATATTCAATTATATCGGAATACCTCCTGATATATTATTGCTTGTGTCCGTGAGCCCTACCTATTATTAGCAGGAAATTTGACATGGGATAATCTTACGGGGATTGTTAATTGTACAGATACGTGTACATTTTTGTCTTGCCTCAATCATTCCTGGTGGCACAACTTTACTGGGGATATTTATATCCTCAGGGCTCATAAGGAAATTTGGCTACCTGTTAACCTTACGCAACCATGGGGGGCATCACCTCTTGAGACTTATATTTGGACTTCTCTCCAGCGAACCCTCCGTGCCCTTGGACTTATAATTGCCTTGGTGATGAGCCTTGTCGCCATCGTCTCCACTGCAGCCATAGCAGGACTCGCTCTTCGTCAAAGCATACAAAATGCTGAATTTATGCAGCAATGGCACGAACAATCTCACCGGTTATGGCTTCAACAACGAAACATTGATTCTCAACTTGCTGAAAGATTGGACAACATGGAGCAAGCGTTGACATGGCTTGGAGATCAGCTCACTGTACTCAGTACTCGGGTAACATTACAATGTGATTGGAATTCCACTCAATTTTGTGTAACGCCTGTGCCTTTTAACATCTCTCAAAATTGGACTGTAATCCGAAAATTATTAGTAGGCCATAAAAATATTAGTTTGGACATCCAAGAGCTCACTCAGAACATTTCCGAAGCATTTCGACAACAATTACATGTGTTGTCCGGAACTGTAACCCTTCAGGAGCTGGGTCAGCGCCTTGCTGCCTTTAACTCATGGACCCAGATGAAGACATGGATTTCTACAATCTCTGGAAGTATATTGCTTTGGGCACTTGGTTTGGGTCTACTTCTTTTGGTGATTTGATGCTCCCTCCGTCGCCACCAAAAACAAAAGAAAACACAGGAACAAATATGGGCTACCTTTTTAGGATTGAGGCAAAACAAAATTAAAAGGGGGGAAATGCAGGGGCCTTTGAAAACAGTATGCTGAGAATAGATAGGGCTCAAGGACAGTATCTCCAACGGAACTTTTAATGAACTCCCGTAGGCGCCAAGAAGGCGGGTAGATAAGAAAGAATATAGAAACAAGGTACTGAGTAGAAGGTTACATGTGGGAAAAGAAAGTTTGTTTTGCATTGCATTCTTTCTGCTGACGTGAGGTTTATGATAGAGTATAAATAAAGTGAGGCGGAGGCTCTGAGTGCGGCCGCCATGTTCTCTGTGTGTCTTTGTCTTTGTGTGTGTTCTTTCATTCTCCACCACCCCCGGTGCGGCCCCCAACACCTCACCACTGCTCTGGATCCTTGCCTCTCCATTCACCTCAACTTCAAAGAATCACAATCCTGTCAATTCTCCCTGACTGATGCCTCATTACCTACCCCTCCCCTCCACTACCACAATTTAGACTCTCATTACCTCTCAGATAGGTGCTGTGGTTCTCAGACCTGCAGCAGCTGCTGCTTCGCGAAACTTCTTAGCAGTAAAGATTGTTGGGCCCCACCTCAGACCTACTAAATCAGAAATCTTGAGGGTGAAATCCAGCATTCTATGATCTAAGAAGCATTCCATGGGCCTCTGATGCACACTGAAGGTCACAACCCCTGGACTCAGCTATCACCTCACCCCCGTCTCCCTGCTTTTAGTCTCAGCTTCTCTATGCTGTGGCCAGAGTTATGTTTTAAAGTACAATTTAATCACTCCACTTACCACCTTCTGTGATAGTCTTCAAAATGTATGAACCTCTTTTAAACATAAAAAGTTAATAGACATCAAAGGATAAATTATTTGTATTCTAATGCAACTTGAATTTGTACAAACATACAATAATTTTATAAAAATAGCAGTAACTCCTTGTATTTATTGAGCACATACATCACTACTATTTTCTTCAAAGAGAACACAAAATCAATACAATGAACAACATTAATTAGCAATCAGTTTCTTCAAACTTAATCACAACGTCAGGTTTAATCACAGAAAGATGAGGACTCAGGCCTGGTTTCAGTTGTGAAACTTGGGGAGGTTATTTTACCTCTTTGTACATTAGTTTCTGTGTCTGCAAAGTGGGATAAGAATAGAACTAACTTTACAGGATTGTGAGAATTAGGTGAGTTAATATACATAAAGTTCTAAGAACAGTGCTGGGCACGTAAAAAGCACTCTAAGAGTTTGCTGCTACTATTATCACCATCAACATCATTATCAATATTATGTTAATATAGCAAATATGTGTGTAGGTAAGCATAGTACCAACTGCTAATTGTCCCCCAATATTTATTCTCCCCTTCTCCTGCAGTAACAGAACCTCAGAGCTTTAGCTGAGCACATGTCCACACAGAACAAAGACTACATTTCCCAGCCTTCCTTCCTTCTAGATGTATTTTATTAATACATTCTCCTTGGAGAATGAACCTCCAGATTCTTCCAGGTGGTAGAGGGAAGCTAGAGATCTGAGGGGCTCCTGAAAAGGTTTTCAACCAATTCTCCCTGTTCTAAAGCCCCACTCCATTCATCCCTATCCCCAGAAACATTTGATGTTGCCAATTCCTAAGCCTTTGGGCAATTCATTAATGTAAACCAGGCTGGGTCTTGGCTGCCCCACTGCCCACTCCAGATTCTGTTTTTCCCAGCCTCCTAAGCCCTTTACCTTCCAGCTTCCAGCATTTTCTTCAGGTTGTTTCCAGTCCCATTCTCCCCATCCCTGCGGATTTAGGCCTTTACAAAAGAAGATCCCTTGATATTTTAGTGGGGTTTTGGGAGGAACAAAAGTAGATGCCTATGTTCAATTGTTTCTTTTTCCAGAAGTCTCAGCTGCCATTTTCTATGAAAACTCTCAATGCACAATTTAATTCTGCCATTTAAATTCTAGCACAAATAAAAGAAACAAAGTTACTAGGCATTATTTTTATCATTTTATATTGTTATTTCATTCTTACCCTGTTATTTTACTTCCATGTAATTTTGCTTTGGCCTATGTATACTGTGATTTCCTTAAAGGCAGGGACCACATCTTTAAAATTTTAGTACCTTCAGAGCAGTAGTCCTCAGACTTGGCTACACATTTGAAACACCTGGGGACCTTTTAAAACTCCAACACCCTGGCCACATTCCAAACCAGTAACTCCTAATCTCTGGGGTGAGACTGGCATGTCAGTACTGCAGCATATGGGCAAGGGAGGGAAGCAGTGCTGTGAAGCAAACAGCGTTGTAACTGTCTGAAACCCATTTCAAATATTTTTTCCACATATGCACACACACACACACACACATCCTAGGAAGGTAGATATCTTCCTAGGATGGCATCTCCAACAAGCTCTTAGAGTTAATAAATTGGTCTCTGTAACCAGGAAAATAACCCAAGTGACCCCAGGGCATACTAAAGAAGTGCCTTAGCCTAGACAAAGCCTGGTGGTGTTTATTACACTTTAACAGTAACGACCTACTTACTGTACCCACTGGTCAATGTGGTAATGGTATCAGTCAACACCAGCCTTTCTCTACAGAGCGTATTTCAGCCCACTACTGTCTTGTAATCTCTTCACAACTTGTGAACAGTTGGTCCAGCAATCACATCACACGTGTGAGTGGAACCAAGGCTATTTTAAATGGCCGGCTTCCAGTTCTGCAGAAACTATAAAACTGACCCAACCAAATAAAACTGATAGAGTTGCCAGGCAGCAGAAGCTCCAAAATATCTATGTAAGAGGAGCTTAGAGAACCATTCTAGTTGGAAACAAAAGCCAGTGGGCTTGTGTTAAACTTACATGTTCACAGCAAGCCCATTGTTTTTACTTAGATTTGATGTATGCATGAGGTGGTTTGGGGGAAAGTCCCCTCAAGCACTCCTGATACCACAATGTTAGCAAAGGCAAGGACCACTGATTCATATGTTACTGCACCATCGACACAGGCTTTTATGTGTATGCTCCAGAGGCTGGACAACAGTCCACTCATGGTTGTGCACAATAAAGAAGAGGACAGGCAAGGCAAGACTCTGCCCAACTAATTGCTAAAGCCTCCACAAGAGAGATTCACAAGAGAAAGATAGAGTCCATGTGGTCTTGAAGGGAGAAAACACATCAAATGCTAAGAGTTGGATCAAATCCCTTAGCAGTTCGACAGAAATTAGAAACCAAAACAGACACAAATAATAGCAGAAGGGGATCTACAAAAATAAAACTGAACAAGAAAATCCTAATACATTATGTAACTACGCACAACTCACAGAAAGAACGCTGCCTATTCTCTGATCCTGTACTTCCCTGGAACATGGAGATATTCTAGGGAAAATGAAAGGTGGGATGGAAATAACAACAGCAGTGGCACTACACTGCTACAAGAACATTTAAACAGTGAAAGACCGTGCAGTAACTTGGCTGTTGTTCCCTTAGTAAAACGAATACTGTGCAGCTTAGTATCCCTCAGACTGGTAAAATTGGGAACAAATTTTACTGAAATTTTACTTTACTAAAATACTTAAATGTAATGGGAGTTTAAGCTGGTTCATGAACAACCTTCTACTTCAGGCTTTAAGAAAGAAAGAGGGTGAGCTAGAAAAGAGGGCAAATTAAGTTAATCTGACCAGAAATGAATGAAGGGAATGCTTCACTGAGACTATTTGGCTCAAATTCTGCTTACAAGTGTCTAAGAGAAATCAGAAGAGGCTGGGTAGGCTGGAAGTTCCCAACAGATCCAGGTTCCCCTCCCGATTCACCCTCAGCAAATTGCAGGATTAATTCAATCATTACAGAGAACACAACTAGTGCATTATATGTATGTCAAGATATCAAACTTTCTCTTTTCATATAAAGAGTTATGCATTGTAATCAGAGTTGTAACTTTCTTTGACATATTATATACTATAAAAGCTAAAGACTTCTTGGACAGAAACTTTGCAGAATCTTTATTTGACAAAAGAAAAAGTGCCTTCTTCATGCAAATGTCTGAGTTGCCTAACTGGACTTACGAATTTGTTGAGAACACGATAAGTTTTCCTTTTCAGATCCATCCTATCAGTGCTTAATTTAGATCTGAATAAATCCAGTGGGCTTATACCATTTAATATGCTGTATTTCTGCCTTTGAATACAGAATTAAGATGTTCCCTGAAGTGATTTCAGGTTTCCTTTTGAGTTTTGAGGAACCTCCACTTTTTTAAAGAAGGAAGTGCTCAAATTCATTGTCTATAGGATATTGATTAAGGATGTACTACTAGGTTTGTGTGTTTCCTTCTGGCTTAGAAACAAGTTTCTTTGTTTCGGCTAGACTCAAAGCTGGCAAAGGCCGGAAAAGAGAAAAGATAGGTTAAATGAGCACCCTGCCCAGAAACTGAGAAGAAATTCCTTATTACTAAAGATACTAGAGTTTCCAAGAGCCAGTATTACAGAACAAGAATCCTTTGACTAATTTATGATTGGCTAGATGCCACCACTTCTGGCTGGTGAGAAGAGGATCTAGAGGGGAGGGATGGCAGGATGCCACAAGAGAAGGTCAAGCATTTCATTGCTAAAGCTGCCTTTGGGTGTAGCTGCTCACCAGGAAACTGAAAACTTTTTGTCCAACAAGCTTCACAAGTGACTTCTTAGCATATGACATTGCCAACCTTTACCTAACTGATCCTTCATCAACTCTGCCAATCAAAGCAACCGAGAAATCTCATCCATGTTAAATGGGAACAGAAAACAAAGCACGGTGCTCTAATCCTCTATGACTTTTGCATAGGCAGTCTCACTCAACAAGTATCTGGCAAATGACATTAATACTGTCCTCCACGTAGAGCTGTTTTTATTGGCTCCTCCTAGTCTGACTGGAAAATAATTTTTCCTAGTGAACTTTATTATTATGTGACTTTATAACTGCATTAAGGCGATAACAGTGGATTTCCAAGACAGAATTAGAGGCACACAATGTATTGCTGTGTAATAACCTACACATTTAGATTCAGACTTCCTGAGACAGTTAAGTGACTTCAGGTAAGTGACAATATCAACTCAATGTCTGAGCACAGTGTCAACGTGAAGCTGCCATATAGCTGCTATGATTATCATGCGTGCAACTCCTAGAAAGAGGAGCAGTTGAAATTTAACAGACTTTGTGATCTGTTTTAAGATGAACAAAACAGGATGGGAGAATACAAGCATCCCCAGATACTGACCAATCTGAACTCCTCCATAAATTTGTTATACTGATCCTTTTTCAGCCTTGATAATTTTAGGAATCTAAATTTTCTGTATTTATTGATACTCTTCACTGGATTTTTTTTTAACTTTGAGAAATTTGGTAGAAATGTTACACTGATAATCTCCCAGACTTCTGAGAAATTGCAATCAAGGAATGCACGGCACCGTTTGAAAGAGAAAAAAATTTTTTCCTAACTGGACTGATCTAAGCTACTCTAAGAATCTCCAAAATAGCAGTGGCAGCAGGCCCATTTTTAATTCCTTCACCGCATGTGGTTTTTCTTTAAAAAAGAGAAAAATGACTCTGACAAAAGATAAATAAACTTAATAGTCTTAAAGTTAGGTCAAGGAAACACAAAAGCAAAATTTTTTTCAACACTCCTCCCCCAACACAGCCAATATTGTAGCATGGTAATCAAAAGCATGAAGAATAGAGAGATTCAGGGTAAGCACTACTACATTTTTCAAATTTGTAAAAATCTCAAACTTTGTATTATTTTTACGTTTTTATTCCTATTCCTGTGTCCCAAAGGGACTCCTATGGCCTTCTAAAAGGTATTATAAGATCTGAAAGAAAAGTGCTAAATATATAGTTATAGTACTTAATAGTTCTATGTTCTAATCTACCTTTATGTATGTGTTAACTATACCCAGGAATGGCAGGAAGTTACACATTACCTGACATTCAACCTAAGCAATAATAGGTAGACAATATTTATAACTCATCTTAGGATTAACATAATTCATCTTTTTAGTGGATAACATATTATGTTAAACTCTCTTAAAATTTCAATATATATTTGTATTTTATTTGATTTTGTAATCTAATATTTATTACTCAATAAAATAAATTTCAACTATGTACATAGATTTCCCCATGATCTATGGTTGAAATGGGAAGTTTAAAACAAAAAGAAAAGCCTTGTAATCCAAAAATTATAACTGAATCAGAAAATAAGCAATTCCAAATACACAAGAAAAGAAAATTCACTGGCTTCGATGTGCAAAAATTAGAAAGTGAGCTGTCAAAAATAAAACAATTTAAATATCTAGGGTGTACTAATTCAAGAAATTCTAAATACTGAAAGGAAAAAAATGTCTAGGTTCATCCCCCTGTTAAAGGTATCAGTCTAGAAGAAAATTTTCAGAAGACTATGAATCAGGTTTGGGAAGCTAATTTAACAGCATCTTTCATATTACGTAGATGTGTGGCTTGAGGATGTGGATGTCATATTTGACAATGACAATATAAAACAAAGATATTTTACTTTTCTAATACATATTGTTCTTAATAAAATATACATGGTCTCATTTTCTAATTCTTGGGAAGCTTAAAAGATACATGAATCAATTTTATACTTTCTGACAATAATTACCTATAATCCCATTTTTCCTTGTTCACCTTAATCCAAGCATATCTTCCAAGCCCCTGTTGGTGCTCACATTTGAACTTTTCTAAAAGCATGCCATTGTCAAATAAGATTGAGAAAAACTGGCTTAAGGTCATTACATTCTGACTGATGTTTAAAATGTCAAAGAGAACACCTGTTGGCAGCTCTAACATTTATTGTTTAATCAATTAAGTTGAAAACAATGGTTAGAGCAGTAGTTCCAACCCCAGAATAACCTAATGCACTCAGAAAATCTCATTCACAAGAGAATCACAAAAATAGATTTTTTTCAAACTTTTTAATATAGGTTTCTGAGCACTAGCTTATTTCTTGAATAATCAAAACCCATGAGCCTTGTTTAATTAGAATTCCTTATTTTTATGTTTTTACATAAATTAGCTGCTTATTTATAAATGAGGGAAAAATATATAGTGCAAAAAGCCTTGAACCGGGTTTTAGGAAGCGTGAGCTCTAGACCACTTGCCACTGAGCAACTCCACCTCTCCGAATTTCAGTGTCCACATTACATGGAAATAGATCAGAGTTTCTCAGCCTGTCTGCACTATTTCTTTTAGAGTCTGGGTCTCCTTCTATCACCCAGGCTAGAATGCAGTGGTACGATCACAGCTCATTGCAGCCTCAAACTCCTGGGCTCTCCTGCTTCAGCCTCCGAAGCAGTTGGACTATAGCTGTGTGCCACCCTGCTCAGTTATTTTTTTTTAATTTTTTGTAAGGGTGGGGGTCATCTTGCTATGTTGCCCAGGCTGGTCTCAAATTCTTGGCCTCAAGCAATCCTCCCACCTTGGCCTCCCAAAGCACTAGGATTATAACTGTAAGCCATCATGCCCAGCCAGCTTCAACAGTATTGACATTTTGGTTCAGACAGTTATTTGGTGGGGCTGCCCTGTGCATGTTTAGCAGCATTCTAGGTCTCCATGCACTAGATGGTACCCCCCAAGGTATGACAACCAAAAATACCTCTAGACATTGCCAAAATCACCAGCAGTTGAAAACCACTAGACTAGATATACCCTCCATTTCTCCCCAGCTTTGATATCCTACAAAATATATTAAATATCTTATTTTCTTAAATGTTATTTGTTAAGCCACTGGTCAACAGGCCAACAGTGGGAATTGCTTGAGGCAGGAGATTGCTTGAGCCCAAGAGTTCAAGGCTGCAGTGAAGTGTGATTGTACCACCGCACTCCAGTCTAGGCAACAGAGCAAGACCCTGACTCTTAAACAAATAAATAGAGAAATAAATGAATAGTGCTGACAGACTGAGAAATTCTTATATAGTCTATATCCACGTCATATAGAACCAAAGTTCTGAAAGGTCAGTGTTATAAATTAGAGAAATTAAAATACAGTGACCATTTGTACCCATTCTAATTTTAGTAGTGTCTAAAATCTTTATTTGGAAAATCACAAAAGGTCATCAAAGCAATAAATAAGAAAAACTAAAGTAAATGAAGTATGCATCAATATTTCCATTCCATTTTTTATATTAACTCATTCAGCTGGATTTTTAAAATGAGATAAAAAGAAAGGCATATTGCATATATCATATGGAAATTCTAATTTTTTGAGGAATTAACATACTGTTTTCCACTGTGGCTGTATCACTTTACATTCCCACCAGCAATGCACAAAGATTCCAATTTCATCCTCAGCAACACCTGTTCCTTCCTGTTTTCTTAAGCCATCCTAATGAGTATGAAGTGATATTCCACTGTGGTACTGACTTGCATTTCCTAATAATTAGTGATGTTGAGCATCTTTTCATTGGTAATTTATATATTTGCAA
Organism: Theropithecus gelada; assembly: GCF_003255815.1. Classification (NCBI taxonomy): domain Eukaryota; kingdom Metazoa; phylum Chordata; class Mammalia; order Primates; family Cercopithecidae; genus Theropithecus; species Theropithecus gelada. Next base: position 79,079,531 of record NC_037671.1, on the reverse strand, counting down.
TTTATATATAAATTACCAACTTGGGAGAAATGTCTGTGCAAGTCCTTTGCTTATTTTTTAATTGATTTTTTTTGTAGAGTTTTAGAAGTTCTCTATATATTCTAGATATTAATCTCTTATCTGATACATGATTTGCAAGTATTTTCTCCCATTCTGTGAACTGCCATTTTACCCTGTCAATAGTGTCCTTCAAAGTACATGTTTTTAATTTTGATGCAGTCCAATTTATCTATTTTTATTGTTGCCTATACCTTTAGAGTCATATTTAAAAAGTCATTATCAAATCCAATTTCATGAAGATTTTCCCCTGTATTTTCTTCTAAGAGTTTTATAGTTTCACATTTAAGTCTCTGATCCATTTTGAGTTAATTTTTGTACATGGTGTTAAATAAAGGTCCAAATTCATTCTTCTGCACGTGAATATCCAGTTTTCCCAGCATCATTTGTTGAAAAGACTGTCCTTTCCCCTGTTGAATGGTATTGGCATCATTGTCAAAAATTAATGACCAGATATTCAAGGGTTTATTTCTGGGTTCTCTATTCTATTCCATTCGTCAATGTTTGTCTTTTTGCCATTGTCACACTGTTTTGATAACTATAGCTTTGCAGTAAGCTTTGAAAAAAGGAACTGTGAGTCCTCCAACTTTGTTCTTCTGAATTAAAAAAGCAGTGACACTACCAAATATTTGCACATCAGTATTTATAGCAGTCTTAGGACACAATAGGCAAAAGGCAGAAGCAACCCAAATATCCATCAACAAATGAATGGATAAACAAAATGTGGTATATGCATACAACAAAATATTATGCAGCCTAAAGGAAGGAAACTTTGACACATGCTAAAACATGGATAAACCTTGAGGACATTATTACAAATGAAATAAGGCAGTCACAAAAGGACAAATACTATACGATTCCACTCACATAAGGTGCTTACAGTAGTCAAATCATAGAGATAGAAAGTAGAATGGGTTCTTGCCAGGGACTGTTAGAGAGAAAATGAGGAGTTATTGTTTGATGGTTACAGTGTTTCAGTTTTGTAAGATGAAAAAAGTTCTGGTGATGGATAGTGGGAATAATTGCACCACAACGTGAATGTACTTAATAACACTGAACTGTAAAAATGGTTAAAACAGTAAATGTTATGTATATTTGACCATAGATTTTTAGAAATAAATTTAATGTTTGTGAAAAAAGCACTGTGGGGAAAAAAAGGCGTATTAAACATGTTCATCTAGTTCTGCCAACATGTGCACCTTTGGAAAACAAAAGAACTTTGTAATATCAAGAGCAGTTTAAAGCTACTAACAATCCTTTAAAAATATAATTAATAAATATATTAGAAAACCAGATTCACACCAACTTATTAATACCTGTTTTCATTCCAAATTCCTCAGCTGGACATCTCACAGTCTATATCTAGTATTCAATCTGCTTATATGCCATAAATATATATACTTCAATAGGGGAAATAAATCATGTACATATTCAATTTCCCTAAGGAATTTTCATGAATTTTATCCTGTTTTTTTCTTCAATAAAATTAGTTTCAACAACCCAGAGACCAAACCCCCATCTCACAGACTGCCATTCTACAATGGAACTCTGACACTAAATCCAAGAGTATGAGTATCACCCAAGTAATCCTTTCTTTGCAACAAGAACATATAATGGAAGGTCACTTTTTCTGTTAAAGACATTAATTTCATAATTCACAAAAAATATATAAGAGCAAAGATTTTGCTTACAATCCCTAAATTTAAAACTTATGCTGGAAAAGCAGCCAGGTGCAGTGGCTCACACCTGTAATCCCAGCCCTTTGGGAGGCCAAGGCAGGCGGATCACTTGAGGTCAGGAGGTCGAGACCAGCCTGGCCAACATGGTGAAACCCCATCTCTACTAAAAATACAAAAATTAGCCAGGCATAGTGGTGTATGCCTGTTATCCCAGCTACTCAAGAGGCTGAGGCAGGAGAATCACTTGAACCCTGGGGACAGAAGTTGCAGTGAGCTGAGATCTCGTCACTGCACTGCAGCCTGGGTGACAGAGTGAGACTCCAACTCAAATAAATTAATTTATTTATTTATTTAATTTAACTAAACTTATGCTGGAAAAGGGACATCTTAAGAAAAAATTAAATGTCTAAGGTACCCCATGGTTCCAAAATGCTACAACAACTATATTCAAAAAAACCTCTAAATGTAAAGGGAATCAAAGCATGAAAAAACTGTGTTCCTCTTTTTAAAAAACAAACCCATAAAGATACCTAAATGTATGCACTGGAAGAATCCCGGAGGACCACCTGGTCCTTTCGCTTCAATTTACTGATGAGGATACTGAGGTCCAAAGTCAACTCCCAAATATTGGTATATTACAGACAAAAACTTGCCTTCACCGAATGCCTGTCCTAGTTTTCCAACCTGACTTCAGTGTATTAAAGTATCTGGTTATACAATTTCAGTGATGTTTACATAAGAAAACAAGTAAGTGGTTATAGTAGTTTTCCCAAGCTGCTATGACAGGCCACACTTGTGGTGTAAAGGAATGGATACAGTAATGGAAAAACATCAAGTCCCATGAAAAGGCAGATGTTTAGGCCTGTAGACTAATTCAAGAGGTTCTCAGCTATTCCTGTCCTCACCTAAATTTCCTCCAATAAGTGGGCCAAATATACACTAAGAACCACAACCAGGCAATAGTTCTATCAGTATAGAATAATGTTACAAACATACCTTAAACCTGACACACCAAAATCTTATTTTAATAACACACACGCACACATACACTCTTTCTCTTTCTCCTTCTCTCTCTCTCTCTCTCTCTCTCTCAGAGAATGACAATAAGTGTGAATTTTGTATGTGCCATGAGGAATCTGTCTCATTACTTATTTGAATGAAAGCATGTGTGACACCAGGCACAGTGGCTCATGCCTATAATCCCAGCACTTTGGGAGGCCAAGGCAGGCAGATCACCTGAGGTCAGGAGTTCGAGACCAGTCTAGCCAACATGGTGAAACCCTGTCTCTACTAAAAATACAAAAATTAGCCGGGTGTGGTGGTGGGCACCTGTAGTCCCAGCTACTTGGGAGGCTGGGGCAAGAGAATCACTTGAACCTGGGAAGTAGAGGTTACAGTGAGCCATGATCACATTACTGCACTCCAGCCTGGGTGACAGATCAAGACTCCATATTGAAAGAAAAAGAAAGAAAGCATGTGAGGCATTCAACATAAAATCACACATACCCTACAAATCAACTACCTTTAACCGCCCTCTCTCATTCCCTGCTTCCCCAAAGGTCAAGCTGTGGCTCCTAATCAATACCTCTCATTATATACAGTGGTTAAAGCTGCCATTTGGAATGCAATGTTGATGAGGACGTACTATTTTATTTCTTTTAATTTTCAAAGCACTCATACTATTTTGTTCTATCAAAGGACAAGGAAGAGAAGCAGTTTAGTGGTGCTAAATCCACACTCATCTGGATCGTCTGGAATACAAAATGCTCTACGTCTCTCTTCCTTTCCTTATAGCATTGCCTCTAATTATGCAATTCCTTCTTTGTCATATCAAGTAGTATTCAGCTTTACAACATATGTCAGTAACCCACAGTCCTTCAAATTCTGCCTTCTGATGGAATATAAAATGCTTTGCAGCAGTTCAAGTGCTGGCACGATGCCAACAAGGATGTTCTCATTTCAAAGTGTAGGCTGCCACCTACTGGCTGGGATCCTTTCTCACTCAACATTCAGCTCTCCCCAGAAAGAGAACTGATCTGGCACAGGGGTTTTATTTGCTACGTCATTTAATGCAGTGTGATTTGACTGTTATATTGAACTATATCAACATAATCTTTTAGTTATTTTAAATACAAATTATCTTTAAAAAATCCTAAGCAGACAGTTATGCTTCTGTATAGTTAAAAATTCCTGCCCTATACTCAAAAGGGCAGATAATTTTTTTAAGTATGTTACTTTTTAAATATGCAAGAAAAATGTATTTTAATATATTTCTCTTCACCCTTCCCTTTATTCTTCACTTCTGAAAACAGAAGCTCACTTACTCTCATTAGAGAGTATTAGCGATTTAATTTTTCATCTTGATCAGCATCCTCAACCTGAAATTAAAGTGTAACTTCACTGCCCTAAAACTATCGTAAAAATTCACAGCAGCTGCTGACAATAAACCTAAAAGAGTTACTTAGCCATTAGTTAGCTCAGGCTCCTGCCATGACAGGAAACATAAATTTGCAGGTGCCCTCTAAGAGCACTGGACTTTTTCAAGTTAAGAGTTAGTTTCTCCCCATTTAAACCTATTTTTTAAGGAAAATAAAATGAGACCTAAATAATTAATGTGAGAGAGGGAAATCCCCTTCCTGAGACAGTGAGAGCAAAGGGTAAATTCACTCAACAGCATGTACTTCATAAATGCCTGATACAATATTAGGTCCTAGGGATCCATTCTGTGGAACAGCTTAAAGATCTGCTGCCTTTAACAACTTTCTGGTGTGGAGTTATGGATTACAGTACAACTTTCAAGATTTAAGAGGTGCAGTGTGAATCGTGATAAAGAACTGTCTGAGTCTGCTTGGAGGGTCTGGAAGAGCTTCACAGGGGAACCTTCTGAAGAAGAAATAGGAGTCTACCAGGTAATCAGACAGGGGAGAGAGACCCAGATAGCAAGTGCAAAGGAAGAAAGAAGAAAAAACAACAGGGGGCTTAGGAGAAACAACCAGTAACTCAACATTAATTTTAACAAAAATTTTAAAAAGCTCAAGCTCCTAGGTCTGTAGAGTAAAAAGTAAAAAAATAGATAAAATAAATAAAATTAAAAGCAGATGAGGTCAGGTAGCTATGTAGGTAGTTCTCAAAGTCTTTGGTGGCCGGACGCACTGGCTCATGCTTGTAAATCCCAGCACTTAGGGAGGCCAACACAGGTGGATCACAAGGTCAGGAGTTTGAGACCAGCCTGACCAACACAGTGAAACTCCATCTCTACGAAAAATACAAAAATTAGCAGGGCATGGCGGCACGCAGCTATAGTCCCAGCTACTCAGGAGGCTGAGGCAGGAGAATCATTTGAACCCAGGAGGCAGAGGTTGCAGTGAGCCGAGGTCGCACCACTGCACTCCAGCCTGGGTGATAGAGCGAGACTCCATCGCAAAAATTTAAAAAATTTAAAATTTTTTTAAAAAGTATTTTGTATGTCCTGCTAAGAAATATGCATGTTAAAATTATCACACTGGCAACAAAATAGGGAATGGACTGGAGGGAGGGTAAGACTAAAAGAGTGGTGATTACTAAGAAAAGAAATAAAACTTTGCAGGCGGAGAAAAATTAAAGATCTGAAGTACCAGGGCAGTAAGAATGGAAAGGATGGGCCAGATTAGATACAATTGTACAACTTGACTGGATGTGGGGAACTAGAAAAAAGGAAGACATTTAGAATTTCCCCAGTGTCTGGCTTAGGTACTAAATGGATGGTGATATATTCACCAAAATAGGAAATGCACTAGGAGGCATACATTTGCTGGGTGGGTGTAGCAACCTTAGGTATGGAAATGCTGAATTTGAAGTGACTGTCGAACACTGAGGTGAAGATGCGCAGTAGAAACTGAATACACAGATCTGAAGCTCAGAACAGAAGTCTGAACTAGAGATAGAAATTCAGGAGTCACCAGTGTATGAGCCGCAGATGGCATGGATAAAATGCCCCAGACAGAAGGGGTAAGCAGAGTGCCATGGATGAGAACCTGGGCAGACAGCCAACAGAGGACTCAACAGCCTACACAAGTCCCTAAATGGATTTTTTTGGGGGAGGAATAAATAAAGCAGTACATGTAATACACTCAGAACAGTACCTGACGCAGTGAGTGCTGAATAAATCTTAGCTATTCAGAAAGCACATGGCATGCTACTACACTGAGTCAGACAAGATGGAATCGTGAGGTCTAGACACTGCTCCACAGCATAGCGATACTGGATATAGAAAAGACTCAGTTACAGAAGTATAATTCTGTGTTTGAAATATTAGTTAATATTCAAAAACAGTCTAGAAGTATATATACCAAGATATGTACAGTGGTTACCTCCAAGTTACCTCTGAAAACAGCAATTTTTATTTTCTTTATGCTTTTCTGTATTTACCAAACTTTCTACAATGTATATGAATTACTTTTGAAATCAAATGTGTAAAGATTTTTAACTGCTTATTAAAGATCTAAAAGTTTGTAGCAGGAGTCTAAATGATCAGGAAAAATAATCTTTTGCCCAACTACCTCAAGCTCTAAGCAGGTATTAGAAGTAGGAGAAAGCAGAGGGACTGGACCCAGAAACTTAACCTGCTATAAATGGAAGAGAAAAGACTAAGCTGGAAGTTCCCAATAAGTGAGATGGAACATGTATGGGTTCTTGGATTTAAGTATAACATAACCTCAGAAACAGTGGAACAGAAAAAGAGATAACTAAAAAAAAAAAATTGTAAAGACCCTCACTCCTCTTGCCCTGTATGAACACACCACCAATATAGAGCAATGCCAAAGGAAAGAAGAGAGGGAGTTATCAGCTCCTCCCAGCCCTCACGTGAACTGCTTTGCTGAATTCTAAATCAGACAAGACTAAGAGAAAAAATAAAACGTCAAAAGGACTTCAAAGGTATCCCTAACAATAGGAGGTCAAAACACATTCCTTACACAGCAAGTCAGAAGAGTGGGAATTCAAAGATGGACCAAAATACATTCTTATGATTTTAACTGAGTCAAATGAAATTAATTAAAGCAATGGGCAGAAATCAATCACATGCCAATTAAAAGACATCAGCTGGGATAAAACACATAAGAAGGATAATGTGATGGTTTATTATATGTCAATTTGACCAGGCTATGGCACCCAGTTATTAATATTTGGTCAAACACAGGTGTAGAAGTTGTTGTGAAGGTACTTTTTAGATGTGATTAGTATTTAAATCAGTAGATTTTGAATAAAGCAGATTACCTTTTACAATGTGACTAGGCTTCATAAAGTCAATACAAGGCCTTAAGAGAAAAGACTGCAGATTCCCAAGCAAAAAGAAATTCAGCCTCAAGACTAAAACAGAAACCCTGCCTGAGTTTCAGGTCAGCCAGTTTGCCCTGTGGATTTGCCAGCCCCACAATCACATGAGCCAGTTCCTTAAAAACTAAACCCCTCTCCTCTCCCTCTCTCTCTCTCTTCCCGAAAAGATAAAATTTGCATTAATAAAGACCCAACAGGCAGAATCTTGAACTGGAAGCAACGGAATTGAAACTGGCTAAGGCAGGTAGCAATAAAACACCAAAGGTTCTTGGACAGAAGAATGACACAATGAGCAATACATTTAATGACAATTATTTTGGAATCAATTACAGTGTATGTGTAATATGAACTAGATCAGAGGGATATTAGAAGACATTTGAGGAAATATAGGCCAAAGGATTCTGCGGGTGGCATTGGAAATGAAAAGGAATTCATCTATACAATGAGGATATGACAAAAAATTTAGTAGGCATGTTTTGTATTTTTAAGATCTTTTAGTAAAAGTTCTGTCAGAATACTATGTATATAGGTATTTACTTACCATATTTGTCTCGTAAGCCAACAGTGCATCTAAAGACTCCACCAAAGGCAACATCTTCACCAAATATTACTGAAAAACAGTATTTAAATAATACATTTTATTTAATAATTCCTAAATAATACTAACCATGAGAAATAAGTAATTTAAATGTTTACATTTTAATCACAAAACAGAAATGGACCATAGATCTGTATCAAGGTTTCTCAACTTCTACATTACTGACATTTTAGACTAGATGATTCTTTTGTTGTGAGGGCCTGTCCTGTGCACTGTAGATATATAGTAGCATCCCTGGTCTCTTACTGGATGACAGTTAGTATACACACACACACACACACACACACACACACACACACACAGTTGAGACAACAGAAAGTGTCTTGGCTTGCATTGCTTACATTGTTAAATGTAAAGAGAGTTGTGGGAGTGGGGACTAAGATTACCCCCTGTTGAGAAAGAATCACTGATCTAGAATCTCATTTGTTTTATCCATGAAGAAAATGAGACCAGAGAAGTAGTCTGACTGGCCAAGTCAGAAAGCTAGAGGCAGAACTATGACTCATGCTCTAGACTTCCAGGCCTGTGGTTTTTCCTGAGACACAGTATACAATAAGTCAGCCATCAGAAGAGCATTCCAAGCTAAGGCAACAGTCACAAATAGGAAAGGGATTTAGACTGTGTGAAATAGAAAGGAGGCAAGCATGACGGACACAGTAAGCAAGGCAAAGAATGGTGTAGGTGGAAATTGGCAGGAGTTTTAAAACAGAGGGTATTCATAGAGCTGAATGCTAGTCTCATAAATGCACCTAACCAGTTTTTTCGAGCAAAAGAAAAAAACTCACCCTTCTCTATGAATTTACTCATCTAGTTCAATCATTATCAAGTAGCATTCAAAACAAATCAATATCTAATTATCCTTTAGTCCAGCTCTCACTTTTCCCTAAAAAATAATGTTTTTCATTTAACCTTAAAACTACAGATTCTCAGGTGGAAGCCCAACGTATATTAAACATATATGCACACACACATATATAAACTGTATATATAGATATATGTTAATATGTGTATGTAATACATATATGAAGTAAAGCCAATCAAATGTGAAAACATATAGTGGAAGAACAATTGGTTTTGTATCAATAATTTAATAAGATGAAGATTAAGATACTTATATAATTATATATAAATATTACAATTATTTCCCAAAAATATTACAAGTTGAACGACAATGTAACCCAAAGGGAAGCATAAAATCAAGTCTTCATTTTATAGATAAATAGTTGAATGAAAAGGTATTTTGTTTTTTTCTATATGCCAGAGAAACAGGAGTACACAGTAGGTTTTAATCCAGAAGTCATTAATATAATATCAGGACCACACATACTGTAAGAGAAAGCTGACTAGATGTTAAATATACATGAGAACTAACTGGTAATAAGTGGACTAATTGCAATTTGATTATTTAGCCCTAATCATTTGAGTAGGCCTTTGAAAATTTCACGTAGATACAATGTTAACCATTGAGCTCTACATAAATATTTTAAGCAAATCTTCAATTCTGGAATTAACACAGCTACTACAATTCAGGCACAAATCAGGGTTACCTGCAGTAGGATCTTTGGCCAATGAGTTATCCAAGGCACTTGTTACTGACTGGAAAAGATTCATTTTCTGAGTTTGCCCTGTGAAAATCAAAAAAAAAAAAAATCATTTCATACATTGTAAAATATGTAAAAACAACCAGTTTCTTAACAGTTAATTACAACTTGACTAAAATCAAGGTACAAAGAAAGGTATTATGCAAATTGCTGAATTATTTACAATAATACTATAAGATGCAAAAGCAATACAGACCTGTAAAAGTTTGTTAATGGGGAAAATTTTAACCATATTAAACAATTTTTTGTAAAAGTATAAAAAAGGAAGAAGGAATATAGCCAAGTGACTAAATATGATAGACAGTAAGACCTATGGAAAGTCAGAAAAGGAGACCAAAGTGAGTGGTCTGGGAAGAAGCACAGACAGGTGTTACGAACCTAAGCCATCAGGAATATGCATGACCAGTAGCATGTGTTAAATACATCAACAGCAAATGGTCATGGACCATAAAACAATAAGGAAGGCTAAAGATAAACTTTAGTGCCCAGAACTGCTGGAGTTTGGAAAATATCATAATCTTATGCCTAACCACATCATATTTAGTCCTTCTTCTTGTCTTATTACTTAAATAGAATATCTGCATGCCAGTGTCCATCCCCTAAATGGATTTTTTGGGAAGAATAAAGAAAGCAGTACATGTAATACACCCAGAACAGTACCTGATGTAGTGAGTGCTGAATAAATATTAGCTATTCATTATTAGATTCTGGACTCTGTCCGTGTCTTTCCATCTTCACCTTAGTACTCTTCTGAATGGTATACGAAAGTTTCATTTGATAAACTTCTAAATGTTGGAATTCAGAAACATCATGACATTGGAGCTTTGATTCAAGCCTAGGTGCCGCCCAGTGCCCACAGTCATCCCAAAACTTTAAGTCAACTCCTCTGCAGAAGTACAATTCAGAGCACAGAAAGATTTCAGCCTAAATCTCTGATCCAGAGGCCCACTCTTCATCCTAGTGCCTGATCTACATGCTGGTGGTCGCCTTAACACACAGCACGCTAATAACAAGTCTTTTTGAAACCTGTTGCTTACCCTGATCACTGTCCACCTAACCTCCATGCTATTCATTAGCCTAGTGTGTCTCAACAGTCAAGATCTAATTCCCAGTGTGGGTCACAACAGCTACTGCTGTTGCCTTCAACTGTCTGACCATGGGACATTGGTCACTTGTCCTTTTCCTAGAGACCAATTTTCTTCCCTAGCCCGGCACTGCTCCACAGCAGGTTCTGACATATGACATCTTTCCTCCTTCCGTTATCCACCAATACCCCAGTCTTCTGATGTTCTCCCTACTCTGGTATCTAATGTCTCTCTGATCATTTCAACAGTACTGAATGCCCAGGCTTCAGGTCTTGGCAATCCCCAGTCAGATACGTCCTCTGTCATCTGTGCCCACAATCAGAGCCTGTTTCTACTCTTATACTTGGTGGAGATAATAGGAATTTATTCAAAAATTATTTTATATCACCTATGGCAAAAGATATACAATCATACCACATGTCCATGATTACTTAAAAATTTATTTTTCTTCAGGCTAGGGCGCTATCACTTAATAGATACAGGCATACCTTTTCTTATTGTGCTTCATTTTATTTTGCCCTACAGATACTGCTATTTTTACAAATGGAAACTTTGTAGCAAACCTGTATCGAGCAAGTCTATCAGCATCAGAATCACATTTTGGTAATTCTCACAATATTTCAAACTTTGCCATTACTATTACATCTGTTATCATGATCTGTGATCAATGATCTTTGAGGTTACTAATGTAATTATCTTGAGGTGCCACAGCCCTCTGACATTCTGCCATGGCACCCCAAGACAATTACATTAGTAATCTCAATAAATGTTGTGTGTGTTCTCACTGATCCACTGACCAGTCATTCCTCCTTTCTCTCTCCCTTTCTTCAGGCTTCCCTATTCCTTGAGACACAATAATATGAAAATTAGGCCAATTAATATTCCTACAGTGACCTCTAAGTTTTCAAGTGAAAGGAGGAGCTGCATATCTCTCACTTTAAATCCTAAGTTAGAGATGACTAAGTTAAGTACGGAAGGCATTCTGAAAGTCCAGCGAATCTGAAAGCTAGGCTTCTTGCACCAAATAGCTTAAAAGTTCTTGAAGAAAATTTAAAGTGTTATTCCAGTGAGCACACAAATGATAAGAAAGCAAAATAGTCTTATTGCTAATATGAAGAAAATTTTAGTGGTCTGAATAGAAAATCAAATCAGACACAACATTCCTTTAAGTCAAAGCCTAATACAGAGCAAGTCCCTAACTCTTTTCAATTCTATGAAAGCTGATAGAGTGAGGAAGCTGCAGAAGAAAAATCTAAAGCTAGCAGAGCTTAGTTCATGAGATTTAGGAAGAGAAGCCGTCTCAGTACGTACAATGCCAAAGTGAAGCATAAAGTGCTGATGGAAAAGCTGCAGTAAGTTATCCAGAAGATCCCACTAAAATCATTGATGAAGGTGGCTATACTAAACAAAAGAGTTTGCAATGGAGACAAAACAGCTTCTATTGGAAGATGCTATCTTGGATTTTCATAGCTAAAGAGGAGAAGTCAATGCCTGGCTTCAAAGGACAGGTGGACTCTTTTGTGAGGAGGCTAATGTAGCTGGTGATCTGAAGTTGAAGCCAATGTTCATTTATCATTCTGAAAGTCCTAGCACCCTTGAGAATTAGGCTAAATCCACTCTGCCTGTTCCCTTTCAATGAAACAACAAACCCTGAATGATAGCACATCTATTTATATCAGGGTTTCCTGAATATTTTAAGCCCACTGTTGAAACCCACTGCTCAGGAAGAAAAGATTCCTTTCAAAATATTACTGCTCATTGACAATGCGCCTGGTCACCCAAGAACTCTGATGGAGATGTGTAAGATTAACGTTGCTTTCCACATATCAAAAGAGACAAGGCCATTATATAATGGTAAAGGGATCAATTCAACAAGAAGAACTAACTATCTTAAATATATGCACCCAATACAAGAGCACCCAGATTCATAAAGCAAGTCCTTAGAGACTTACAAAGAGACTTAGACTCCTACACAATAATAATGGGAGACTTTAACACTCCACTGTCAATCTTAGATCAATGAGACAGAAGGTTAACAAGGATATCCAGGATCTGAACTCGGCTCTGCACCAAGCAGACCTAATAGACATCTATAGAACTCTCCACCCCAACTCAACAGAATATATAGTCTTCTCAGCCACACATCACACTTACTCTAAAATTAACCACATAACTGGAAGTAAAGCACTTTTTAACAAATGTAAAAGAACAGAAATCACAACAAACTCTCTCTCAAACCACAGTGCAATCAAATTAGAGCTCAGGATTAAGAAATTCACTCAAAACCGTACAACTACATGGAAACTGAACAACTTGCTCCTGAATGACTACTGGGTAAATAAGGAAAAGAGGGCCAGGCGCAGTGGCTCACGCCTGTAATCCCAGCACTTTGGGAGGCCGAGGCAGGCGGATCACCTGAGGTCGGGAGTTCGAGACTAACCTGGTCAACATGGTGAAACCCCTTCTCTACTAAAAATACAAAAATTAGCCGGGCATGGTGGCAGGTGCCTGTAATCCCAGCTACTTGGGAGGCTGAGGCAGGAGAATCGCTTGAACCCAGGAGGCAGAGATTGCAGTGAGCCGAGATCGCACCACTGCACTCCAGCCTGGGGGACAAGAGTGAGACTTCATCTCAAAAATAAATAAATAAATAAATAAATAAATAGGGAAAAGAAGGCAGAAAGAAAGAAGTTCTTTGAAACCAATAAGAACAAAGACACAATGTACCACAATCTCTGGGACACATTTAAAGTGGTGTGTAGAGGGAAATGTATAGCACTAAATGCCCACAAGAGAAAGCATGAAAGATCTAAAATTTACACCTAACATCACAAATAAAAGAACTAGAGAAGCAAGAGCAAACACATTCAAAAGCTAGCAGAAGGCAAGAAATAACTAAGATCAGAGGAGAACTGAAGAAGATAGAGACACAAAAAACCCTTCAAAAAATCAGTGAATCCAAGAGCTGGTTTTTTGAAACGATCAACAAAATTGATAGACCACTAGCAAGACTAATAAAGAAGAAAAGAGAGAAGAATCAAATAGACACAATAAAAAATGATAAAGGGGATATCACCACTGATCCCACAGAAATACAAACTACCATCAGAGAATACTATAAACACCTCCATGCACATAAACTAGAAAATCTAAAATAAATGGATAAATTCCTGGACATGTACACCCTCCCAAGACTAAACCAGGAAGAAGTTTAATCTTTGAATAGACCAATAACAGGCTCTGAAATTGAGGCAATAATTTATAGCCTACCAACCAAAAAAAGTCCCGGACCAGACGGATTCACAGCCAAATTCTACCAGAGATACAAAGAAGAGCTGGTACCATTCCTTCCTCTTGAGGGAAGTCAGGGACCCTGAGCAGAGGGTCCAGCTGAAGTCACGGCAGAGGAACATAAATTTTGAAAATTTCATGGACATTTAACAGTTCCCAAATAATACTTTCATAATTTCTTATGCCTGTTTTACTTTAATCTCTTAATCCTGTTATCTTCGTAAGCTTAGGATGTATGTCACCTCAGGACCACTGTGATAATTGTGTAAACTGTACTAACTAATTGTAAAACATGTGTGTTTGAACAATATGAAATAGTGCACCTTGAAAAATAACAGAATAACAGTGATTTTTAGGGAACAAGGGAAGACAACTATAAGGTCTAACTGCCTGTGGGGTCGGGCAAAAAGAGCCATATTTTTCTTCTTGCAGAGAGCCTACGGACATGGAAGTAGGAGAGATATTGCTAAATTCTTTTCCTAGCAAGGAATATTAATATCAATAACCTGGGAAAGGAATGCATTCTTGGGGGGAGGTCTATAAATGGCAGCTCTGGAAGTGTCTGTCTGATGCAGTTGAGATAAGAATTGAGATATGCCCTGGTCTCCTGCAGTACCCTCAGGCTTATTAGAGAGGGGAAAACTCCGCCCTGGCAAATTTGTGGTCAGACCGGTTCTCTGCTCTCAAACCCTGTTTTCTGTTGTATAACATGTTTATCAAGAAAATATGTGCACAGTTAAACACAGTTCCTTATCAGTAGTTCTGTTTTGCCTTTTGTCCTGTTCCCTCAGAACCATGCGATCATTGTTCTGCTTTTTGCCCTTTGAAGCATGTAATCTTTGTACCAACTCCCTGTTTTACACCTCCTCCCCTTTTGAAACCCTTAATAAAAAACTTGCTGGTTTGAGCCTCAGGTGGGCATCACGGTCCTACTGATATGGGGGTTATGTGATGTCACCCCTGGTGGCCCAGCTGTAAAATTCCTCTCTTTGTACTCTTTCTCTTTATTTCTCAGCCAGTCAACACTTATGGAAAATAGAAAGAACCTACTTTGAAATATTGGGGTTGGGTTCCCCCAATACCTTCTGGAACTATTCCAATCAATAGAAAAAGAAGGAATCCTCCCTAATTCATTTTATGAGGCTAACATCATCCTGATACCAAAGCCTGGCAGAGACACAACAAAAAAAGAGAATTTTAGACCAATATCCCTCATGAACATTGATGCAAAAATCCTCAGTAAATAACTGGCAAACCAAATCCAGCAGCACATCAAAAAGCTTATCCAACATGATCAAGTTGGCTTCATCCCTGGGATGCAAGGCTGGTTCAACATATGCAAATCAATAAATGTAATCCATCACATAAACAGAACCAATGACAGAAACCACATGATTATCTCAATAGATGCAGAAAAGGCCTTCGACAAAATTCAACAGCCTTCATGCTAAACACTCTCAATAAACTAGGTATCGATGGAACATATCTCAAAATAATAAGAGCTATTTATGACAAACCCACAGTCAGTATCATACTGAATGGGAAAAAAAACTGGAAGCATTCTCTTTGAAAACTGGCACAAGACAAGGATGCCCTCTCTCACCACTACTCTTCCAACATAGTGTTGGAAGTTCTGGCTAGGGCAATCAGGCAAGAGAAAGAAATCAAGGGTATTCAATTAGGAAATGAGGAAGTCAAATTGTCCCTGTTTGCAGATGACATGATTGTATATTTAGAAAACCTCATCGTCTCAGCCCAAAAGCTCCTTAAGCTGATAAGCAACTTCAGCAAAGTCTCAGGATACAAAATAAATGTGCAAAAATCACAAGCATTCCTCTACACCAATAAGAGACAAACAGAGAGCCAAATCATGAGTGAACTCCCATTCACAATTGCTTCAAAGAGAATCAAATACCTAGGAATCCAACTTACAAGGGATGTAAAGGACCTCTTCAAGGAGAACTACAAAACACTGCTCAACGAAATAAAAGAGGACACAAACAAATGAAAGAATATTCCATGCTCATTGATAGGAAGAATCAATTATCATGAAAATGGCCATACTGCCCAAGGTAACTTACAGATTCAGTGCCATCCCCATCAAGCTACCAATGACTTTCTTCACAGAATTGGAAAAAACTACTTTAAAGTTCATATAGAACAAAAAAGAGCTCACATAGCCAAGATAATCCTAAACAAAAAGAACTAAGCTAAAGCTATCATGCTACATGACTTCAAACTATACTATAAGGCTACAGTAACGAAAACAGCATGGTACTGGTACCAAAACAGAGATTATTAACCAATGGAACAGAACAGAGCCCTCAGAAATAACACCACACATCTACAACCATCTGATCTTTGATAAACCTGACAAAAACAAGAAATGGGGAAAGGATTCCCTATTTAATAAATGGTGCAGGGAAAACTAGCTAGCCAGGTGTGGAAAGCTGAAACTGGATCCCTTCCTTACACCTTGTACAAAAATTAACTCAAGACGGATTAAAGACTTAAATGTTAGACTTAAAATCATAAAAACCCTAGAAGAAAACCTAGGCAATACCATTCAGGACATAGGTATCGGCAAGGACTTCATGACTAAAACATCAAAAGCAATGGCAACAAAAGCCAAAATAGACAAATGGGATCTACTTAAACTGAAGAGCTTCTTCATGGCAAAAGAAACTACCATCAGAGTGAACAGGCAACCTACAGAATGGGAGAAAATTTTTGCAATTTACCTATCTGACAAAGGGCTAATATCCAGAATCTACGAAGAACTCGAACAAATTTACAAGAAAAAAACAACCCCATCAAAACTTGGGCAAAGAATATGAACAGACATTTCTCAAAAGAAGACATCTGTGCAGCCAACAGAGACGTGAAAAAATGCTCATCATCACTGGTCATCAGAGAAATGCAAATCAAAACCACAATGAGATACCATCTCACGCCAGTTAGAATGGTGATCATTAAAAAGTCAGGAAACAACAGATGCTGGAGAGGAAGAGGAGAAATAGGAACACTTTTACACTGTTGGCGTGAGTGTAAATTGGTGCAACCATTGTGGAAGACAGTGTGGAAATTCCTCAAGGATCTAGAACTAGAATTACCATTTGACCCATCAATCACATTACTGGGTATATATCCAAAGAATTATAAATCATGCTACTATAAAGACGCATGCACACATACATTTACTGTGGCACTATTCACAACAGCAAAGACTTGGAACCAACCCAAATGTCTATCAATGATAGACTGGATTAAGAAAATGTGGCACATATATACCATGGAATACTATGCAGCCATGAAAAAGGATGCATTCATGTCCTTTGCAGGGGACATGGATGAAGCTGGAAACCATCATTCTCAGCAAACGCTCACAAGGACAGAAAACCAAACACTGCATTTTCTCACTCATAAGTGGGAACTGAACAGTGAGATCACTTGGACACAGGGCGGGGAACATCACACACCAGGGCCTGTCGGGGATTGGGGGCCTGGGGCAGGAATAGTATTAGGAGAAATACTTAATGTAAATGATGAGTCGATGGGTGCAGCAAACCAACATGGCACATACCTATGTATCAAACCTGCACGTTGTGCACAGGTACCCCAAAACTTAAAGTATAATTTTTAAAAATTGGAAAAAAAAAGATTAACATTGTTTTCAAGCCTGCTAATATATCAATTCTGTGGCTCACAGATCAAGGAGTCATTTCTACTTTCAAATCTCATTATTTAAGAAATACATTTTGTAAGGCTATATCTGCCATAAACAATGACTCCTCTGATGTTCTGGGCAAGTAAATTGAAAATCTTCTGGGAAGGACTGACTATTCTAGATGCCATTTAAAATGTTCACGGTTCATCAAATTTCAAAATGTCAACATTGGCCAGGCGTGGTGGCTCACACTTGAAATCCCAGCACTTTGTGAGGCCAAGCGGGGGCGGATCACTTGAGACCAGAAGTTCGAGACCAGCCTGGCCAACATAGTGAAACCCCATCTTCTACCAAAAATATAAAAAATTAGCCCAGTGTGGTGGTGCACACCTGTAATCCCAGTTACTCAGGAGGCTGAGGCACAAGAATTGCTTGAACCCAGGAGGTGGAGGTTGCAGTGAGCCAAGATTATGCCACTGCACTCCAGCCTGGGTAATAGAGTGAGACTCTGTCTCAAAAAACAGTAAAAAATAAGTCAACATTTATAGGAGCTTGAAATAAATTGATTCCAATTCTCATGGATTACTTCATTCATTCATTCATTTTATTTTATTTATTTATTTTTTCTTTTGCAACATCTACCTCCCGGGTTCAACCAATTATCATGCCACAGCCACCCCAGGGATTACAGACTGCTAATTTTTTTGTATGTTTCGTAGAGCCCAATTCTCGCCATGTTGCCCAGACTGGTCTCAAATTCCTGAGCTCAGATTATCTGCCAGCCTTGGCCTCCCAAAGTGGTAGGATTACAGGCATAAGCCACCATGCCCAGCCTCATGGATGACTTTGAGGGATTCAAAACTTCAGAGGAGAATGTAATTGCAGACATGGTAGAAATGGCAAGAGAACTAGAAGTACAGCCTGAAGATGTGACTGAATTGCTACAATCTCACGATAAAACTTTAATGGATGAGGAGTTGCTCTTTACGGATGCAACCTGAAGAACTCAAAGAAAGTGGAGTCTTGAGATGGAATCTATTACTTTCTATGAATTCAAAAAAAGTGGATCCTTGAGATGAAATCTATTACTGATGAAGATGCCATGAACACTGTTGAAATGACAACAAAGGACTTCGAATATTACATAAATTTAGCTGATAAAGAAGTGGCAGGGTTTGGGAGAATTGATTTCAATTCTGAAAAAAGTTCTACTGTGGTAAAATGCTATCAAACAGCATCACATGTTACAGAGAAATCTGCCATGAAAGGAAGATTCTATCAATGCAGCAAACTTCATTGTTGTCTTTTTTTTTTTTTTTAATTGAAGTTGCCACAGCCACCACAACCTTCAGCAACCACTACCCTGATCAGTCAGTAGCTATCAGCATCAAGGCAACACCCTCCACCAGCAAAAAGATTATGACTTGCCAAAGTTTCAGATGATAGTTGGCAATTTTTATCGATAAAGTATTTCTTAATTAAAGTATGTACATTGATCTTTTAGATATAATGCTATTGCACACTTACTAGACTACAGTACAATGTAAACATGTTTATATGTACTGGGAAACCAATATATTTGTGTGACTCACTTTACTGTAATATTCACTATATTGCAATATTCATTTTATTGTAGTGGTCTGGACCCAAACCCACAATATGTCCGAGGTATGCCTGTACTTTCCTTAAATCCTTCTTGATTTTATAAATGTTCTTCAAGTATTTATTAGTGCCCAGCTTCAGAAGATAATAGTTTTGGGTAAACATTTTTCCCAATCACAGTGACATTCCCACTGACTCTCCTGCTGCATACATTTCATAAAGTAAGATCTTGACTTGTCTATGAGGATTTCCATAGCTAAGAACCTAGCCAGAAGAAAAATGTGCTGAGACCACCTGGGTCGGGGAGACCCTAACCCAGCACAGCAAGAGGAATTAAAGACACACACACAGAAATATAGAGGTGTGGAGTAGGAAATCAGGGGTCTCACAGCCTTCAGAGCTGAGAGCCTCGAACAGAGTTTTACCCACATATTTACTGACAGCAAGCCAGTGATAAGCCTTGTTTCTATAGATTATAGATTAACTAAAAGTATTCCTTACAGGAAACAAAGGCATAGGCTCTGGCTAGTTATCTGCAGCAGGAGCATGCCCTTAAGGCACAGATCGCTCATGCTATTGTTTGTGGTTTAAGAACACATTTAAGCAGTTTTCCGCCCTGAGTGGGCCAGGTGTTCCCTGCCCCGATTCTGGTAAACCCACAACCTTCCAGCATAGGCATCATGGCCATCACAAACATGTCACAGTGCTGCAGAGATTTTGTTTATGGCCGGTTTGGGGGCCAGTTTATGGCCAGATTTGGGGGCCTACTCCAACAAACTGTCTAAATATCCAAGTTGCTATTTATTTCAAGTCTGCTGACCATTCAGATTAATACTGAATGGCATGACATCTTATTGCACTCACGCTTAGCAAGTTATTAGTAGGGAGGAAGCAAAGACTTTAATAATAAAAATCATACAGAGTAAATGTTTAAATTATTGCTTGATAACCACAAAGAATCTATTCATCTTGTATAAAATAATTTACCAGTAAGGGTATTTAAAGGTAATTATTTCCATGTGAATACCTAAACTTTCACTCCTGAATAGTTTTTCAAATAGATTCAAAATTTTAGGGTTTTGGATTAATTGCTATTCTACCAGATACTTTTCTAAGTTTTAAATGACAAATTTTAATGGAGCAACATTTACTTTTCGGTTTAAAGGTACAGCATGATTTGTGGACAAGGCAAGAAGAAATCACAAGTTATTCACAGGTAAGATTTTTTAAATATGTATTTTCCTTAGAGTTATTTATTCTCCTAGAGGTTACATCAAAGACTACTGATAGACTATGCTTATGTCTGCCATAGTAAGATAAACCTACTTACAGTATGTGCTAACCAAAGCTGTACTACTGGTAAGACTGTTAAAAAATAATCTATATACATCGCTAAAAATTTATTAAGCACAGTTACCAAATTATGCAATCACACAGTATTAATACATGACTGCTACATTTTAAAACCAGACTGGTAATTCTTTTTCAACATAAAAAGGTATAGCAAAACAAACAACAAAATACAGCAGCACACTTTCTCCTAAATCAAGGATGCAAGTTAATGGTTGCCCATTGTTAAAACAGGGCTCTATGGCTGGCATCAAGTTGTTTACTTGAAATTGTACTAGGTAAAGAATCATGAATATGCAGGTCATCAGCATTGCTGAAAAAATAAGGTGACATATAGGCAGAATGTAAAGATCATAATGGAACATAAGCTCCAAGAAGACTGGTATCCTTAAATGCTTTTGATCAGAGCTGTGTCTTCAGTGCTCAAACAGGGCCTGACATGTAATAGGTGCTAAGTAAATATTAGTTGAATGAATGAATGAACAAACACATGCAAACACTGTTTCAATAAAGGTTTAAAGAAACTAAAAGAAAAATGTTAACCAGCAACTTAAAGAGAAAGAAATGTGTAAGCAAAAAGACCTACCAATGTCACTTTCAAAGACAAACTGCAGAAAAAGGGGGGCAAATGAGAGGTGTTATTGCATCAACAGTCTGATGAAGTAGGTCTTTAATAGCTATGCAGTATGCAGTAGCCTAAAAGGGAGAGAGAAGCCTCCCACAGGGATAGAGCATCCGAGGAAAAGGGCAAATGTCAGCAATCTCCAGAAATAAATAAGGCCAAGAGCAGAGCATATGGTCAGTGAGTATATTTATAGCTTACATCCACACACATAAAAATATACAGCTATGATATAGAAAATTAGAGACTACTTGCAGAAAGTGAAGGTTGTGCCAATACGTTCAGCACTGGCTTTCCACTGTGCTGCCTAGTTATTGATATAGACCTGTGTGTTACAGCACATCCTTATCATACTCCTCTTAGAAACCCCAGCATTGGGAGGCCGAGGCGGGTGGACTGCGAGGTCAGGAGATTGAAACCATCCTTGCTAACACGGTGAAACCCCATCCCTACTAAAAATACAAAAAATTAGCCAGGTGTGGTGGCAGGCACTTGTAGTTCCAGCTACTTGGGAGGCTGAGGCAGGAGTATGGTGAGAACCTGAGAGGCAGAGCTTACAGTGAGCCAAGATCGTGCCGCTGCACTCCAGCCTGGGCAACAGAGTGAGACTCCGTCTCAAAAAAAAAAAAAGAAAGAAACCCCAGCATTTATCACATCGCCTGACACACAAGTGACAATCAGTATATGCCTACTGAAGCATGATGAATAATGTCAATGAAACAATCTGGCACTAATTCACATCATGAAATAACAGGACACATAAGAAACTACCTGTTTTCCCCAACAAAACCTCTATCTTCCCTCCAGATACGCTATTCTCCAGGAATCCCCTTCTATCGGCCAAGCATGTACTTCTATCTTATTCTAAACTCTACTGAAGAGTTAGCCAGCATCTACTTCATAAAATAACATTGACGGAGAATCCAAATGTCAGGGACAGAACATTTTGTATTAAAATGTAAATGGGCCAGGCACAGTAGTGCATGACTATAGTCCCAACTACTCAGGAGGCTGAGGCAGAAGGATCACTTGAGCCCAGGAGAGTTCAGGGTTGTAGTACATGATGATCGTCGCTGTGAATAGCCACTGCACTTCAGCCTGGGCAACATAGCAAGACCCCTTCTCTTAAAAATAAATGAAGTGAAAGATCCATAAATGCAATTGCCTTTGTAAGGTGCCAGTGTATATCACATATCCATGATAAGAAAGGAAGTAAATGGTATTGGCAGAGGATGAGGAAGGGTCAACTAACGACAACAAAAGTGAGAGGAACAGAGGTGTAAAGTTGAAGAGACTGTGTCTAGAGTCCCTGGGTTGCCCCATCTCAGGGCACCTGGTAACTTCTGCCAAGAAACAATGGTGCTTCCCTTCCTTTAAGCTGGCTCCTCTACTCAATCTCTAAGTGGTTTTAAAACCCCTTTATATGTTGGTGACTGCCAAATTATCTCCAACCCAGCCAGGCCTCTCCTCTGAACTCCTGACTTTTATATCCAACAGTCAATAGTTCTCCACTTGAGTTTCTTGAGCTTTTCAGCAAGCACAAAACTGAACTCTTGTGTTGGCTCCCAAAACTAATCTTTTCCACCTTAGCAAACAGCACTACCCTCCATCCAGGTTCCCGATCCACAAACCAATAAGGTATCTTCAATGTCTTCCTTTTATTCATCCTTCACTTCCAACCTATCAAATCCTCCTTCCAAAATATAGCTTAAATCTAGCAGCACTAGCCAGGCATGGTGGCTCATGCCTTTTATCCCAGCACTTTGGGAGGCCAGAGCAAGAGGACTGCTTGAGCCCTGGAGTTCAAGACCAGCCTGGGCAACATGGTGAAACCCCATCTCTACAAAAACTACAAAAAATTAGCCAGGCATGGTGGTGCATGCCTGTAGTCCCAGCTACCCTGGAGGCTGAGTTTGAGGATCACCTGAGCCTGGAAAGTAGAGGCTGCAGTGAGCCATGATTGATCCACTGCACTCCAGCCTAGAAAACAGAGTGAGACCCTGTATTA
This sequence comes from Theropithecus gelada, assembly GCF_003255815.1. NCBI lineage: Eukaryota > Metazoa > Chordata > Mammalia > Primates > Cercopithecidae > Theropithecus > Theropithecus gelada. Next base: position 79,056,658 of record NC_037671.1, on the reverse strand, counting down.
AAAAAAATTTAAAAATAACAAGCACTACTACCATATTCTATTCCAGAGCTTGCCATTTATTTCCTTTGAGGCAGAATAGGGTCTGGAGGCAGGGAACCTAAGGCCAACTCATGCTAACTTCCTAGAACTAAATCAAAAGGAAAACCCCAACTTTCCATGCCCAAGTAACAAAAGGACGAGAGGCTACTCCCTCTGCAATCCTCCTGTCCCTTTTCTGCGTGGCAGATGAAAAATTTCAAAGTACCTTTGATTGATCCCCTCCCACAACCAATCAGGCTAGTCATGGGCCAAGTCTTTATTTGCATAGGAGTATAACTTTGTAACTTCACTTCAGACTCTGATAGGTTGCTTTCTGTGACCAGTTAGGTATTTGCATAGGGTGGAACTTTGTAACTTCACTTCAGCTTCTGATTGGTTGCAGAAAGTGACCAATCTCGGAAAATTCTGTAACCTGCACTCTTCAGCCACTTGCTCCAGCCGGCTCCCACCCTGTGGAGTGTACTTTTCATTTTCAATAAATCTCTGCTTTTGTTGCTTCATTTTTACCTTGCTTTCTTTGTGCCTTTGTCCAATTCTTTGTTCAAAATGCCAAGAACCTGGACATCCTCCACCAGTAATGTATTTTGGCAAGCCAGCCAGGAGGTAACCCCAAAACTGGAGATTTATTTGTCTTTTACTTTTCCTCTCTGCTTCATACAGGGAAATGCTTTTTTCTCTCCTTTCCCTTTCCAACTTGGGCCCTTCAGTGGACAGTGCCTAAGCACAGAGGCAACTGCAGGTTTCTGGCCGGCCACTCTCCAGTGAAACTGAGAGTTTTCTCTGTGGAAGCACCTGACCACCACCACTCAGTTTGGGTGAGAGGCCTGAGTCCTTTTCTTTTTTTCTTTTTCAGTCTTTCAGTGGCCATTTCCTAGTAGCTCCTTGATAATTGTGGGCAACTGGCCATGGTCACTTTCCAGTGTTACCTGAAGGCCAAGGGGGATAGCTGCCCATACCAGGAGGGGGAAGGGGAGGACTCTTTTCTATCTTTTCCGGCTGTAGTCCCTGATCCTTACATGTGTTGCAGTTGGCCACGGCAGCTCATCCAGTATGAATTCACACATGTTTCAGGTGACTTAAACTTTGTTTTCTTATGCTAAATTCTCCCACAGGGTTCTTATGTCAAATTATCCTAGAGTTAACCAGTAATGGCAAACATTAATGTCTCTTAGGAGTTTTGACCTTTCTCCTAGTCTATCTATTTGACTTGCTAAGGACAAAAGAAATGCACCCGGCCTCCGGTTCCTATCATTAAAGTTCATGGCTATCACTCTAGTGGAATGGGAAGCATGGGAAAGCATGGCCTTATCAAATTATAAGTATGCTACAAGTTGAGGCTTTCAACAAGGTTTGACAAAACAAAGTTCATAGTAGGCCATCACCTCTGGAGGGAAAACATACAAAGCAGCACCTATGCCCAACTAAAGTCAGAGACGTCTGACACTCTAAGATTGGACCCCAAAGGGGAACACCCCGGGGGATCCAACTCCAGACCTGAACCTCTCCAAAGGGGACACCCTCGGCAGAGGTTCTGAGGTCTAATACAAAGGCCTCCTTGTAATTTTCTCTAGCAGGTGACAATGGGACAGTTTGGACACTCTTGGGGCTTGTTTGTTGCTGCAGCAGTTGGACTGTGCTCTGGTCATTGTGTGTGTTTGATATAGTCATGGGAAATAAGGATTCAGTAAACTTGATACTCTCTTGCAATACTGTTTGGCCCAGTACTGCCTGGAGTTCTGGAGTTTGCTGTTGAATGGGAAGGTGGGATGGAGGTGCATGTATCCAGGCTTTTGTGCTGCTGTTCTAAGTCTGGTCGGCCTAGTTAGCATGTGGTGTTCTCTTTTGGTGCTGTTTGGCCCCAGTGTTTGGAGTCTGGGGAGGTTTGGCCTTTAAAAATCAAACTACCAAGGAAACTGCTTGACCTGAAATTTTGGTTCACAGCCTTCAGTGGATTACCCATTGGGTCAAACAGTAAAACCAGTGGGCTTATATTGCTATCTCATGGCTAGAGTTCCAAGGTAAAAGCTATTGGATCTTCATTTGTGTTTGTGTATACATGTCTAGATGTGTTTATTTGTATGTACACTTATTGTTATATGTTGTGTCTATTACTGGCTTATTATTATTATTGGCTTATAATTAAGGAGCACTCATAAATTAAGCAAATAAGTTTAAGCAGTTTTCAAGTTCACATGACTTAAGTATAACTTTACTAAACAAGCTGGCACTGGAGTACTTACTGGTCATATGCCTAGAGTGAATTTCTTCATTGCACAGTATATATGGTGATACTGGTGGAATTAAGGATATTGAGTTGTGTATAAGGAATAAAATATTCATTATGTGGATTTCTGGGGGGCTCTGGGTAACACTGTAGCCCCCAGGTAGACTAAGTAGCAAAAATTTAGGGATGGTTTCCTGTTTATTTGTTTTTGCTTCTAATTTTCATTTGTTTGCTATTTGTTCTCCTTTGGGTTTTACTTGTGTATACATATATATAAAGCCATATATAGAACTATAGACATTTTTTAGTTTCTAGTGGAAGGCTTTTATTTGGTTCTGAGAATAGTTATTTTGTTTCCTGTGAATTTCTAGCAAGCCATCATGTGTTCTATTTATCTGGAATTCCTAGGCTACCTATTTCAGGCCTGCAGGAATTGATGGAGAACACCAGCCACTTGGAATTTGGTTGATTTGGCTTGCCTCTGATAATCTGGACAGCAAAGGCTTGTGCTTCAAATGCAAGAAAATCGAGAATTGGACAAAGGACTGTATTAAGCCCTTGCCACTCCCCTGCCAAAAATGTGAGGGCATCAGTTACGACCCCTGGCGTTGGAAGATTGACTGGCCCTGCTCCCACCAAGGGGTTCAATAAGGCAAAACTCTAGGAGTGCAAAAAGAGAAATCAGATGAAGACGGAAGCGGCCCAGGGTCTTCCTGACTGTCCCTGTTCAGGAACATCATAATTACTACTGAGGAGCCCCCAGGTAACTCTGGATGTCATGGGCACCCAAATTCAGTTTCTTTTCGATACAAATTCAGTTTCTTTCCTTACTGCTTATGTAGAAAAACTTTCCTCCCAGTCCACGACCATTATGGGAATGGAAGGAAAGCCACAGATAAGATCCTTTACTCCTCCTTTGATTTGTCAATTTCAGAAACAAATCTTCCAACAGGAATTTCTAGTAGTACCAAGCTGCCCAGTCCCCCTGTTGGAAAGAGATATTATGGTTAAAATAGGGGCACTACTACAATTTAAGCATCATCTGGTGAAATTGCTAATAGTCAAAAATACAGAAACTGTCCCAGATCACATTAATAAGCAGGTTAACACACTGGCATGGTATACTGGAAAACCAGGGAAGGCTAAAACAGCAGTGCCAGTCAAAATACAGCTTAAAGACCCCTAGCTATTTATAATCGAAAACAATACCCAATTAAGCTGGAAGCAAGAAAAGGCCAAGCATCCACAGCTGAGGTATTACTTACCCATGGGCTCTTAAGACCCACTGGTGGGTCCACCCATTAGTGGTAGATCCATATACCCTCCTGGCTCAGGTGCCAAGGGATGCTAAATGGTTCTCAGTCCTAGACCTAAAAGATGCTTCCTTTTCCATTCCTCTGGCCCCAGAATCCCAATACCTTTTTACCTTTGAATGGGAAAATCCTAATACCAGAGAAAAAAAAATTCACTTGGACAGTTCTCCTTCAGGGTTTTCAGGATAGCCCCCATTGCTTTGCCTGGGCCTTAGAGAGGGATCTGAGGGGTCTGCAATTAAGAAATGGGAGTATACTCCAGTATATGGATGACCTTCTTATGTGTAGCTCAACCCTGGATGAAAATACTACAGAAAATTTGAATGTCCTGGCAGACAGGGGATACAGGTGTCCAAAAAGAAGGTTCAGATTACCCTCTGACAGGTCCATGATGACATCCTTAACAGCTAGCAGAGAGTCTGGCAACCAGGAGAAAATAAAAATGCATAGAATGACTGAATAAACAAACTCACATCCATACAATGCCCAAGAATCAGGGGCATGGAGAAGCCAAGATGAACTGTTCTCGGAGAACAACACAGTGTAATAAAGGGAGCAAACATGCCAGCATAAAGCAGCGTAAGTGTCACCAACTCAGAGTCTAATCTGACCACCTCCTGTTTCAGCAGTACCTTTTATATGTCAAAACAACCAAAATAAAAGAATGAAAAGTATTTGCAGCACACGTGAAAAGCAGAAAGTTAGTATCTTCTTCAATATTTTTTAATAGACAAAAATCTTAGTATATAAGTAGTATGGAAGACTTTGGAGTCAGACACCTCAGGATGCAAACTCTGGCTCTGCTACTTACCAGACTCGGGCAAGTACTAACATTTCTGAGCCTCAATTTTCTCATCTTTAAAATGAGCATAATATTGTCTAGCTCACAAGGTTACTGTGAGGATTATAAACTGATGTCTAACACAACACCTGGAAAAGAGCAACTATGCAATAATGGTAGATAGTATTGATAGGAAAAATACTGAGTATACTTTCAAAAATATGTAAACACATCTAATACTCAATTCTTAAGTAAAAATAAATCACGTTAACAAAAACATGGGAAAATATTCCTCAATGGAAATGAAACAAAAATTAAAACAAAGTACAGGTAGCACAAAATATCCAAAAGTGTACATGAACACACCTAATTTTAGCATTAATATCCAATACTCACACTATTATACACGTTATGGGGTATGAACTAGTGTATAAATTTGAACTATGCACTTAAAATCCACTAAAGCATTCAGGACTCTATCCTAAAGAAATCATCTCAGATACATAAAACCCATACGCATTAAATGCTTATATCTGCATTATTTATAAAACTGCAAAACTTTAGCAACAAAAACATAATGGTAATTAAAGGTTCCACTTATTGAGTGAATGCTTGATTCTCAGTTGTCAAACAGTGTTAAGTATATTATAGACATTGTTTTATGTAGCTCTCAGAACAACCTTCTGAAGTAGGTATTATTATTAACCCCTTACATATAAAGAAACTGAGGCTTATAGAAGATAAGTGATAACTCCAAAGTTATAGATAGCCAAGACAAGATCAACTTTAGGACAATCTGATTCCGAAGTCAAGAATTTAACTTGTAAAAGACTTGTAGCATCTCTACTCCATGGAACATTTCTTCTAAATTCTCAAGAAGGTTATAAAAACTCCAGAGAATGATAGGATTATCCTTCTGACTAAATAAGTTGTATTTGTATTAAAACTAAAAGTACGGAAAATACTAAACTAAAAGGAAATACCTGTAAGGATACACCCAAAATGTTAGTAGTGGGTGGCGATTTTTGTTTGGTTGGTTGGTTTTTGGGGTTTTCTTGAGACGGAGTCTTGCTCTGTCGCCAGGTTGGAGTGCAGTGGCACGATATCAGCTCACTGCAACCTCAGCCTCCCGGGTTCAAGTGATTCTCCTCCCTCAGCCTCCCAAGTAGCTGGGACTACAGGCGTGCGCTGTCACGCCCAGCTAATTTTTGTATCTTTAGTAGAGGCAGGGTTTCACCACGTTGGCCAGGATGGCTTCGATCTCTTGACCTGGTGATCCACCCACCTCGGCCTCCCAAAGTGCTGGGATTACAGACGTGAGCCACTGCGCCCAGCAGATTTTTTTTTTTTTTTACTTTTTCTCCATTATCCAAATTACCTGTAATATGTTTGTATTATTTTTAAAATAAGAACAAGTTTATATATATCATGATATATATCACGATAACATGATATCATTTTACTTAGTTTTTAGTAAATTTACTACTATGGAAAGGTGGATTATTCTTTGCTTTCAAGACAGAATTGAGGGCTCATCTTGGTGGTGGAAAAAAAAAACCTACTATTAACCTTTATGGTACCTACTGTTTCACAATACTGGGACACCCTCCTAGTAAATTATATCTACATGCATCTTAGTACATTGTTTAGAATGGAAGCTCTGGAATCTAATCAATTAGATTCCAAAGCTGGAGCTCTGGAGCTACCACTAATTTATCTGTGTAATCCTGGACAAACTGTCACAAGACTTCCATTAATCTAACTGCAAAATGGGAATAAAAACTTTACCAACCTTTTAAGGTTGTCCTAACCCTTAAATGAGAGGATGAAACATACACACAGTGCCTGACCCTGGTAAGCACTCAATAAATGTTCATTCTTATCCACAAGAAAAGACACACTTCCAAAAATGTCAGCTCTAGCATGCACGTGAGAAGTTATTAGACAAGGAAGCAATACATGTTTACCTAGTTTCCTGATATTCTGATCAGAGACACTGGATCTGATATTCTGATAAGAGACATTACATGAAACTTGCAGAAATGGTAAAAATCATGCAATAGTCAAATACTACGAGGAGTTTGCTACATACCCTTCCTATGGCTTCCTCCTATCACCTTCACCTCCTTGGCTAAGTGGCAGCATAGCCCAGGACAAGCTCAGTACTAAGCTTAAGTAGAAAGTCTGGATTCTTTCTCATCTCTAGGAAGAACCTGTTCTGTGACCTTGGGAAAATCAATTCAATTACTCAGTCCCCTGGTTTCTTCTTACCTGAAGAAATTCTATAGGTAAGAAGAAACCAAGGGATATATATATATGTATTTCTCTAGGTAAGAAGAAACCAAGGGACATATATATATATATACACACACACACACACACACACACATTTCTGTAGGTAAGAAGAAACCAAGGAACTGAGTAACAGAATTGATTTTATATATATTTTATATATATATTTTAAATGTCTCTACCTAAGCTAGTGACCCAGTCCCGGGCAGGCTGGAACAACACCTAAGGTCTAGGTTGAGAAAGTAAGGATGGAGGAGAGAGAAAGGGGGGGGCGTTCCCTGGGCACCACCCCTCCACCCTCAGGCCCTTCCAGGTGGCAGTATGCCCTCTCACCCATCACAAAGGTGCGAGGGAGGGGGGACTGCGTCTCTGGGGCGGAACACTCACAAAAATAGAGCAAGAAGTGAATCACAGTTAGACCCTGGGGCAAGGAGGTTCCAGAGGGTAAGGCAGTTAATAAGTTAGGATGCAAGGATTGCAGCCTGCCGGCCCCTGCCCCTCGCGGGCGCCTGCGAGCCTGGGAGTCCGGGCTACAGCGGGACCGAGTGGGCAGTCCCTGGCTCACCGTACTCTCGGGGCTCCGGATCTGGCTGGAAAGTAAAATGAGCCACCTGCCGCCTCTGGGCCGCATCCTCGACAGTCGCGGAGGGGTGCAGAAATCCCCGCGCCAGCCCCACGCCACGGAACCGACGCCAGTGCCCCTCAGCCCCTGCCGCCCTAAGCCTGAGCAGCCAGCCTGCAGCCGCCGCCACAACCGCCATCCCCGCTCACCGCCAGGGTTCGCAGGCGATGCCGCACGCAGCCCGCGGGGAGGGCGGAGCACCCGAGGAGGCTTTCACATTGGTCGGGCCAGAGGGGCGGTCCCATGAAACGGACCAATTGGAACTGGAAATTTAGGGGCGGGGAAGGCGACGTGACGAGCTGACCGGCTACTGCTCCTTGTGCGCATGCGGAAGAGGGGAAGTGTGGGGCGGTGGGGGCGCCAATGAAATAGTTTCTGGGGCGGAGCCTCCCCGAGGTCCGTCCTGCGGCCCTCGGGTGAGGACCCGAGTCTGCGAAGCTCCACACAGTGCCTGGAGGCGATCTTTTGCGGTGTCATTTACAGTGCGATTTCCAATGTTTTTTTTCATTTTAACATCCATACTTTTTTTTAATGTCACCCTTTTTTATCCTCTCCTGTCTCTATTATTGTGTGAGAGGTGAAAAGAGCTACTGATTGGCATTGGTTATTGGTTTTGACTGCTGTAGTCACTGCTCAAAGCCTCCGCTCCTTATTCACATCCTCCTTAAAATGCTTAATAAGCATATATCGATTTTTATTGATTTTGTTTTTCCGCATTTAAATGAGAGATGAAAGAGGTAAACTTAGATTTCGTCCTGCAAATCCACTGAATAGATTCAGATACATTTTGCCCAGAAGTAGCGAAAATTACCTGATTGGCTCAGTCTAAGCAGCTTAGAAACCTGGAGAATTTGAGTCACTAATTTTCATTTATAGTAATCAACTGTGTGAATTTGTTTTAATCTAAGTGTTTACCAGGATACATTCTCTGTCCATGAATTTACCAAAAAAAAAAAAAAAAAATCATGAAATATCATAAAATCGAATATGACAAGAGACAACAGTGACAGTGTGTCCATCAGATGAAAATGGAAAGGTGAGGAAGGATGGGCCCAAAACAGAATTTGAAGAAGAAAGGGGGAGAGAATGAAGCAGGAGTGGAAGAAAAGAACGTTCCTCTTCCATTATGCCTGGCCTCTCAACCCATCTTTGGTTTTGCATAGGGGCAAGGGAGGAGAAAGTAGAAATGGGGTGAAATGAAAGGCAGAGAGATGTGTTTTCTGACTGAGATTGAGAAACAGCAATTGAAAACTGCCAAAGGGAGAACCAGAATTATGTCTCTATTTTTCCTACTCCCACGCTAAGTCCAAAAATTCAACATTGGGGAAATTTTTCATCTTGGCTTTTGTCAGTGTTCATTTCTGCTCTTTTAACAGTGTAGAGTGTTTTGCATGTGCATGAAGGGTATTTTTGTTTTAATGAAGGAAAGGGGTAACAAAATGAAATTACATTTACATAGTCAAATTTGGGTTTAAACTAAAGAGAGTAAAGAACAAGGATAAAAACGAATAGAGCTTTTTTTCTATTTGTTGATAATTTAGGGAGCTGGGGGTACTGAGATTACTTAGGTCGGGGAGAAAAAGAGAAAAATAATAACTGATGAGAATTTTATTGAACCTCTGCTATGTACAACCCAAAGACAAGCCACCATTGAGACAAATATGATCAAGGCATAGTTTTACTTCTAAAATGTTCAAGTTGGTAGAGAAAAGAGACAGATTCGACAACTACAATCCAATGTGATAGGGGTCCTAGAATAGTGCCAACAAAGTGAAACACAAAAAAAGCAATAAATTATTCTTTGAAAGTCAAGTGTTTCCAGATATAACTCTGAGCTAGACCTAAAAGATAACTAGAAGTTACCAGCCAGACTAGGGAGAAAAAGGCATTCCAAACTAAGAAGAAACTTGTACAAAGGCTGATAGGCACGAAGAGCCCAGTGCATTCCAGGAAGAGAAAGTAGCTTGGTGCTTCTAGATTCAGGGTATAGGGAATGAGACAGGGTTAACAGAAAAAGTAGGAAAAACAGATTAAAGGGAGATTTTGAAGGCCTTTGTATGCTGGTCTAAGAGGTTTGAAATTTCAACTACATGCAGCCAAGAACAACAAAGAGGGCACCTGCCAGATTCACCTGCTTTGCAAACTAATTTTTTTAATTTCCCCCATGTCTACCACACCATTTGCCTGGTAACCATGAAAATATCTATGTTATTAGAATGGGACTTTCCTCCGTTCCCCTAGCCCTGGCCACATTTACTCAATTTGAGAAACTGTCCTTTTCTGGGAATTTTGGAAGTGTATTTTAGAAACAAAGATCAGATTATCTTTAAATGCCACTAGGAACTGCAAAAAATGGGAGTTTTCAGTAATTTTGTGAACCAGAAAAGGTGAAGAGTGTGATTACATTTGAGTTCCTGATTCCATTTATTCCCAAGGCCTAACTGCTTTCTGGTCCTGCGATTCTATGAGACATCACCGTATCCTTAAAATGTATTCCACTCTTTGCTTAAGCTACTTCCAATTGCAGAACCCATGACTGTGGAGTTGGAATACAAAGCAAAGTTGCTGTTCACTCTTCAGAATGACTCTTGCATCACTTACTCTCACTAAGCTTCACTACCTGTGCAACTTGCACTTGTTTAGTCTCAGCTTGCTTTTAGACAACCATTTTATATGATAGTTTTGCAGATAGCAAGATGATAGTTTTGCAGTATTATATCTGGCGTCTGCCTCCATTCAAACTCAAACAGAGAGGTATTGTGGAGGCAGAAAGAAAAGAAATCAAATTCTTGCCTTTGAATTTTAAAATAGATTTTAAACTTGATAGCAGAGACAATAATTCGAGAGAAAAGTTTGAATTCTATAGACTAGTTTCTGAGAATTAAACCTCAAAAACCTGAATGAGTTAAGACACAAAGATTAGTGCTGAAAGAAAAGATTGTAAATCACATACCAATGTAAAAGATGGTTTTTCTCACCTTCCATGGAGGTAGAGCCAAAGATTAGAAAGACCTGTAGGTATCCTTCTTTGTAGATGAACCTAGAAAAGTATCACTAAATCCTCAGGCTACCCAGTATGTCATGGCATTTGAAACAGCAGGATGTTTCTCCCATGTGGCCAGAAGAGATGCAGCCATGGCAGCAAGATCCAGGGAACTTGAGGAGACTCAGAAATCAGAATGATAAGGGACTTGTGTCTAGAATATACTTACTAAAACTCTTAAACTCAACAATAAAAAAGAAAAATTACCCAGTTGGAAAATGGACAAAGAATTCTCATTCATTGATGGCGGCAATGCAAAATGATATAGCCATTTTGGAACACAGTTTAGTTTTTATAAAACTAACATATTCTCACCATGTAATCCAGCAGTAGTGCTTCTTGATATTTACCCAAATAAGCTGAAAATGTATGTCCACATTAAAACCTGTGCAGAATATTTATAGCAGCTTTATTCATAATTGCCCAAGCTTGGGAGCAACCAAATAAACTTAATGGAATATTATTCAGCACTAAGAAGAAATATTAAGCTGGTCGTGGTGGCTCATGCCTGTAATCCCAGCACTTTGGGAGGCCGAGGCAGGTGGATCACCTGAGGTCAGGAATTTGAGACCAGCCTGGTCAACATGGTTGAATACAAAAATACAAAAATTAGCTGGGTGTGGTGATATGCACCTGTAGTCCCAGCTATTCAGGAGGCTGAGGCAGGAGAATCGCTTGAACCCAGAATGCTGAGGTTGCAGTAGGCCAAGATTGCTCAACTGCAGTCCAGCCTGGGCAAGAGAGTGAGACTCTGTCTCAAAAAAAAAAAAAAAAGAAAGAAAGAAAAAGAAATATTTAACCATGAGAAGACACGGAAGAAGTTTAAATTTCTATGACTAAGTGAAAGAAGCCAATCTAAAAGGGCTACATACTATATTAATCCATCTATATGACATTCTGGAAAAGGCAAAATTATGGAGAGAATAAAAGAGATGAGGAGTTGCAAGGGTTGGGAGCAGGAAGGGATAAATGGAAAATCACAGAGGATTCTTAGGGTAGGGAAAATATTCTGTATGATATTGTAATGGCAGACATATAAATATGTCCTTATACATTCGTCCAAATGCATAGAATGTACAACACCAAGAGTGAACCCTAATGTGAACTATGGACTTTGGTTGACAACTATGTGTTAATGTAGGTTCCTTGATGGTGACAAATGTGCCATTGCCGTGCAAATGTTGATGATTAAGGAAGTTCTTTATTTGGGGGAAAGTATATGGAAATTCTCTGCACCCTCCTCTCAAATTTTTTGTGAACCTAACACTGCTCTAAAAAAAATAGCCTATTTAAAGAAATGGACAAAGGATTTGAATGACATTTCTCCAAAGAAGATATGCAAGTGACCAATGAACATAAGAAAAGATTCTCAACATCAATAGTCATTAAAGAAATGCAAATCAAAACCACAATGAGATACCACTTCATATCCACTAGGATGATTAAAATAAAAAGAAATCTATAACATGTGTTAGTGAGGCTGTATAGCAACTGGAACAATTGTACATTGCCGGTGGGACTGTAAAATGATGCAGCTGCTATGGAAAACAGCTTATCAGTCTCTCAAAATGTTAAACACAGTTATCTTTTTAATTTTGTTCTTCTATTTCTCTTCCTTTCTTGTTTTTTAAACATAGTTATCTTATGACCCAGCAATTCCACTCCTAAGTATACACCAAAGAAAAATGAAAAAGGGTGTACACCAAAGCCGGTACACAAATATTCGTAGCAGCACTATTCATAATAGCAAAAAAAAAATGGAAATAATCCAAATACCCATGAAATGATGAATGGTTAAACAAAAATGATATATATGTAAATAGAATATTATCTGTCAATAAAGAGTAATGAAGTAGTGTTACATGGATGAACTTTGAAAACATTATGCTAAGTGAAAGAAGTCAGTTTAAAATACTATATATTACACAATTCCATTTGTAAAAAGTCCAGAATAGGCAAATCAACAGAGACGGGAAGTGGGGAATGACTGCTAATGGATATAGTTTATTTTTGGGGTGATAAAAATGTTCTAAAATTAAATAGTGTTGATGGTTGCACAACTTCATATGCTAAAAACCAGTGAACTGTACATTAAAAGGATGAATTTCATGATATTTAAATTATATATCAGTAGCACTATTATTTAAAAATTAAATTATAGAAAAATAAAGTTGTATTTGCACATCTAAATATGTTGATTAAGAGATTCATTCCCCCTACAGCATGTTTAACATCAAGTGTATTAGTTCACAGACTCTGTTTATATGAAATCGGTTTCAACTAAGGACTTGGGATAATGGAAAAGCTCCCTGATTTTCCTTACTTCACTGAATTACTACATGGAATGATCCTGCTGGGATCAAAAGAAAGTCCAGAACATAGTCAAAGCCAGTGTATTTGTTTCCTAGGGATGCTGTCACAAAGTAGCACACACTGGTTGCAGAAATGTATTGTCTGTGATTCTGATCAAGTCCAAGATCAAGGTGTCAGTGGGACCATGTGCCCTCTGAAACCTGTAGGGAAATTCTTCTTTTCCCTTCTGTTGGTTCTCTGGAATTCTTTGGCATCCCTTGGCTTGCAGCTGCATAAATCCAGGATGTGCCTTTGTTACTACATGTTGTCTCCACATCTTTGTGTAGCTATCTTCTTATAAGGACACCAGTCATATTGGATTAGAAGTCCACACTGCTCCAATCTAACGTCATCTTAACTTAATCAACTACATGTGCCATGTTAACTTAATCAACTACATGTGCCATGACCCTATTTCCAAATAAGCTTAAATTCTGAGGACCAGGGGTTAGGTACTGGGTTTGGGGTAGGGGAGTGTCAAGCTCAGCTTATCTTTTGGGGAGCAGGGGCATAACAGTCAGAGACATGGTTGCAAGAACAGAAGCTAACTGGATGAATACTTTTGATAAACTATTAGGAGGATGTTTACATTGTTAAAGAGTTTTTATAAACTGTTATATGACCTAAAGTCAGTTGGAGAAGGGTTAAAGATCTAGACATATTTGGTCTAGATAAGATTTTAAAAGTGATGTATTAATTCTCTCTCAAAGTTTGATGGGCTCCCTTGTAGAGGGGTTAAATTTACTATTTAGCTCCGAAGGGAAGAATAAGAAACAGGAAGAAGCAATTTCTAGTGTAATGTAAAGAACTTCTTATTAAGTAGACTGTCATGGGAAGTAATGAATTCTCTATCATTGAAATAGTCAAGCACAGAATGGATGAACACTATTCAGGAAGCCTCTTGGGAGGATTTATGCTTCATTTACAGGTGGTTTAGGGTACTTCTAATCTTAAAAATTCTGATTCTACCATTCACTGGTGTGTACTGAGAGCCTCACATGTGCCAGAGACAGTGTTTTAATCAACATTATTTTAAGACAATCCCTCATCTAAGCCACCTGTCACATCCAGCATGTGAGTTATTCCTTCTTCCCCCTCCTCGGCATCTTAGCAACTTCTCTCTGGCTTCTTATGTCCTGCAGGGGCCTGAGATGCACTGTGATCAGTCTTTCAAACACTTTGAACCATGCTATATAGACAGAAGAAAGGGCATCAAAAAGTGACAGTATTGGAAGTTCGGGCTCAGTCCAGTGGAAGGATTTAGCTACAATCAATGGCTCAGAAAATGGCTCCAAATATTAATATCTGCCCGTATGTAAAACAGTGTTTTAGAGAGAGCTACTCATCTGTAAAAATACATACCAGCCCAGCAGTAGTGATTTTTTAAAATTCCCCCAGGTAATTTATGAGTACTGCCACGTTTCTCAAAGCTTAATTAAAACTAGGGCTTACATAATTGTGAATACTGGGACAAAAGAAATTTGAGACCCATATCTTACCTTACCTCCATCACAAACTTTATTGGGAACACCAGGTGATGACCAGTGGGGAAAAAGAGAGAAGAGCACAGGGGCAGTCAGGCAGTGGTCACCACCAATGACCCTTGACAATTTGATCTCCTCACCATGTAAAGCCACTCCTAAACACAGGTAAAATAGAAGTCAGCCAATGTCACACAATGCACACATTTAACCTACCCAAATTAACATGATACTTTAAGTAGAGCAATTGATTCTTTCCTTTCTTTCAAAGAGTATAAGCCCTGGACCAGTGGTGCTCCACCTTGACTTCACATTAGAATCACCTAGGGAGCTTTCAAAACATACAATATCCAGACCCCATGTGGAAAACAGTATTGATACCAATGTTTCTATTCCCTCTGCTTTTAGGAACTCAGATAGATTGAACTTCCCTAGCCACTGAAATCCAGCATAGCAATGTGTCTTGCTTTGCCAATCAATGAATTTGACCACAAGTATAGATGGGTATTCCTGGGCGGAAGAATTTAATACTTGGTAGCCATTTCTCTAGTTCTCTTCCTCTGTCTCATCAGGTAGTAACATTTCAGAAACTAGAGCATCCATAAGCTGTCACTGGAATGGCACTACGTGGAGAATCACCTGCCCTTCTTCCATACTTGTTTGACCTGGAGCATGACTGAGAAACAATTTAAGAATGTATATTTGTATCTTTTAAAAATAGAACATGACTTCAAATCACAAACCTACTTTACATGGTGTTCAGCTATTCTAACATATCCTAACTCTTCAGGAAACATTCTCAGTAATATACTTACTAAAAGTGCATTTTCTACAACATGATGCATAAATGTAGCTACACGTTATTATTGTGGATTTAAACTATTTTCAACTGTAATTTTACCTACTCACAAGTTTTACCATGCACTTAGGTTTTAGAATCTAAACACCTAAAATTGATGCAACTCTCCTCTACTGAGGAAACACCAAAATCTTTTCTATGCACATTTTAATCTCTTAAAACAACTGATGACAAAGTCTTACTACACTCACTTTACAGATGAGAACATAGGATCAAAGAGATTAAACTGACTAAGTTGAGTTTAAGCAGTTTAAAGTTTTCCAGTTTGTATTTTTCATATTTCAAAATGTGTGGCCTTATGCTGTGTTTCTCAAATTTACTTCTCAGAGTAATCCCTGAGGAACTTGTTCAAATTTTAGATTTTCTAGGCCCCATGCTGAGAAATTCTTATTCAGTAGGCCTAGGGTAGACTATCTGCATTTCTAATAAGCTTTCCCCCATCCAGTGTCTTTGATATAAATAGTCCACCTATGATACAAACAAACCCTATAAAAAACAAACAGCCTTTATATATACTGTGTTCTCTGTCCAGAAAAGAATAGTTACCACCTTTCCCCACTCACTCTTTTATCAAGTAGGGTCATTAGGTTACAACTACTGAAATCAATTCTTGCTAACTTACCCAGAATTATGATTACTTTTCAAAATACAGGATGGCCCACAAAAATTGAAGAAACAAACAGACTCAGAAAGAACAGAAACCAGGATGGCCCCAGAGATTCAGGTAACAGGAGTTAATTTAGAGATGTGTAAGAATATTAAAACTCATAAGATGAATTGGCTCCAACGTCTTTATGTGATGCTGCTCAAGATTCAGTTTCTAGGAGAGAGAATCTGACTAGATGAGATTAGTTCATTGCTATCCCTTGACTAAGGAACAGTAGGGTATCCTATTGACCAAGACTATATACAAAGTAAAAAAGAGTTCCCAGACATAACTCAAGGGGCTGCTACCAACCAAAGGGAGAATTGATGCTTGGAAGCCAAAAAAAGACCTAACGACTATACTGGAAGTACCCGGCAGGTACTTCCTGCCCAGGAAGTACCCATGTGGTCCCTCTAGTCATTAAAAAAAAAAAAAAAAAATTCCACCATGAAAGTACTTCCTCTGAACAGAGACTGGAAAACTGCCACTAGAAGACTACTTAAATGTACTTCTGAATTTCTGTAGAAAATGTTGGCTTCGTAAATCTGAATATTCTTACATCCTCTCTTTTAAAAAGAAAGAATAAAGGGGAGCAAATTAAACACACACAATTTACATATACAGCATAGTTAGGACAGAGACATCTATAAACTAAAAATGTATGGGAAAATGAAAAATAAACAGACAACATTAGGCTCACACAGGTAGAGGGAGTCTAGAAAAAGCTTTAGTTAGAGCAGAAAGATCATCTGAATAGTTCTAAATCTACAAAAGAAGCTAAATTTATACCTTAAAACATCCCAACAAACAAAACTTCAAGCTCAGATTGCTTCGTTGGTGAATTCTACCAAACATTTAAGTAAGAAATAATAAAAAATCTTCCAATATATAGAAGAGAGGGTAATATTTCCCAACTCATTTTATGATAACATTAACCTAATATTAAAATCAGATAAAGACACTACAAGAAAACTACAAATATTCCTCATGAGGATAGATGCAAAAATCTTTTTTTAAAAAAAGCAAATATAATAAAGCAATATATAAAAATGACAGTACAACAAGGTCAAATGGGCATAAGAATTCATAGGAATGCAAGATTGATTTAACATTTGAAAATCAAGGAATGCAATTCACCATATCAACATACTGAAAAAGGAAAAAGTAATCATTTTAACAGAGGTAAATGGAAAAAATAATCATTTTAACAGAGGTAAAAAAAAAAAAAAAAAAGAACATAGACAATACAAAGCAGAGATTGTTAGACTGGATGAAAAATCAAGATCCAAATAAATGCTGACTACAGAAGACACGCTTTAGATTCAAATACCTAAACGTATAAGAATAGAAAGATATATCTTGCAAGCACCAGCCATAAGAAAGGTAGAGAGGCTATATTAATATTAGAAAAAAATAGACTTTAAAACAAAAATAGTGTTTCTACAGATAAAGAAGTATATTTTTATGAAGACAAAAGGGTCAATCCATCAGGAAAATGTAAGCAATTATAAACATATATGTATGTAACAATAGAGTACCAACATACATGGAGCAAAAACTGACAGAAATGATGGGAGAAATGGATAATTTTATAACAATGGTCGGAACTTCAATAACTCACTTTAATAGTGGGTAGAGCAAGGCAGAAAATCAGCAAGGAAATGGAAGACTTAAACACACTGTAAACCAACTAGACCTAACAGATATCTATAGAACACTCCACCTAAAAACACCAGACTACATTTTTCTCAGGTGTATATAGAACCTTCTCCAAGATACAGTTTGGCCATAAAGTAAACCTCAATACATTTAAAATAATAGAAAGAGTTGGGCATGGTGGTGTGCACCTAAAGTCTTAGCTACTCAAGAGGCTGAGACAGGAGAATCACTTGAGCCCAGGATTTCAGGCTGTAGTACACTATGATTACACCTGTAGATAGCCATTGCACTCCAGCCTGTGCAATATAGTGAGACCCCATCTCTAAAACAAAAAGGAAAAAGAGAATAGAAATAATGCAAAGTATTATTTCCTCTGACCACAATGGAATAAAGAATGAAATTAAAAATCAAATGGGTCAAAAAATAAATCCAAGGGAAATGATATGGTTTGGGTCTGTGTCCCAGGCCAAATCTCTTGTCAAGTTGTAATCCCAAATATTGGAGGTGGGGCCTGGCGGGAGGTGATTGGATCATGGGGGCAGATTTCCTCTTTGGTGCTGTTCTTTCATGAAAGTGAGTTATCACAAGATCTGGTTGTTTAAAAAGTGTGTAGCACCTCCCCCCATCTCTCTTCCTCCTGCTCTAGCCATGTAAGATATGCTGGCTTCCCTTCACCTTCTGCCATGATTGCAAGTTTCCTGAGGCCTCCCCAACCATGCTTCCTGTACAGCAGGCAGAACTGTGAGCCAATTAAACTTCTTTTCTTTATGAATTACCCAGTCTCAGGTATTTCTTTATAAGACTGTGACAACAGACTGATACAAGAAATTAGAAAATACTTACAGATGGATGAAACCAAAGATACAACATATTAAAACATATGTAACTAAAGTAGTGCTTAGAGGAAAATTTACAGCTGTAAATGCCTAGTTAAAAAAGAAGTAAGATCTCAAATCAATAACCCAAATTCCTGGCCTAAGACACTAGGGGCGGGGGAAAAGAATCAACTAAGTCTAAAGCAATCAGAAGGAAGGAAATAATAGAGATTAGAGTAGATATTAATGAAATAAAGAATAGAAAAAAAGAGTAAATTATGAAACCAAAAGCTAGGTTTTTTGAAAACATCAAAAAAAAAAAAATTAACAAACTTTAAGTTAGATTGACCAAGAAAAAAGAGAAGAATCAAATTACCAGATCAGAAATGAAAGAAAGGAAATGATTTTTAGATGAAAGGAGTGAAAAGAATCAAAAGCCTTAAGTAGGTGGGGACATTTAAAAGGTATCATCTTTTTTCACATCTTAATTCCATTAAAAGACAGATGACTATTTAAAGTAAAAACTGTGGGTGGGTGTGGTGGTTCACTCCTGTAATCCTAGGGCTTTGGGAGACTGAGGTTAAAGGATTGCTTAAGCCCAGGAGTCCGAGACCAGCCTGGGCAACATAGCAATACCCCATCTTTAAAAAATAATAAAAAATTAAATAAATAAAGTGAAAATTATAACACTGTGTTGTGGGGTTTGTAATGTATTTAGATGTAAAATATAAGACAATAATAGGATAAAGGATGGAGTATAAATGGAAGTATACTGTCAAGATTCTTATAGTTTGCGTGAAGTAATGTGATATTGAATCTAAGTAGAAGTGATATGTTAAGAATGAATCCCTAGAGCAATAATTCCTTACAATTCCTAGAGCAACCACAAAAAAGTCTTTCAAAGAGATATAACTAAAAGTTGAATTGAGAAATTAAAATGGAATAAACATTCAGCCCCAAAGAAAGCAACTCTATTAAAGATTCTTGGTAGGGTTGCTATATTCAAAGGATCATCTTGTAAAAGAAAACTGGCTGTACAAATAAGTTAGAGTAAATTACCTGTTATGTGCTGTAATAGACACAGTGAGATAAGTAATTGGTTTAGATACCAGTTCTGTTTCTAGCTGAATGACCTTGAGTGCATCATTTAACCCTTCAAGTCTCATGGAGAGAATATTAAAACTACCTAGAAGGATGTCATGATGACAAGATCACATGATACATACAATTTACTTGTACATACCAATCGCTCAATAAGTGTTGAATTAATCTACACTTGTAAACACATGTAAAAGATGTATATGTGCCTGTTCCAGAAAAAAAAGTCTAGTAATATTAACTAGGATTGTTTTTATTAAAAATTCATAATTATGGAAGATGCCTTATCTCTCAGAAAACAAAATAAAACAAACCCCCCTCACCAGCCCAAAAAACTCACAGTTACGGATTGTAGTAGCTTGGTCAAGACACCAGGTGGCATGAGATAATAAAAATTATTACCACTCGATACTATTCTTCAGAATACAATTGTACAATGATTCGCATACTACGTATTTAAGAAAGGTTGCGATTTAAATTTTCTAAATCAATGTACAGATTTGAAGGTGCCTTTTGATTAGTTCACCTTCCAATAGCAATTCCATTTCAGCCTTTCAGTGTATCTGCCTTTGCATCTGCCAAATAATAACAGGCTAAGCCTCATACATTGCATGCATTATTTTATTTTATCTTCACTCTCCTAAGAAGCAGGTATTAACTCCAGTTTATAGATAAGAAAGCTGAAGCTTAGGGCAGAAAATGGGGTTCGAACCAAGATTTGACAGAAATTTCTTTTAAAATTCTGTTACCTGGTCTCCCATGGTCCTTAATTCCTCTAAAGAAGTATGATTAAGGAAATAGCTAGAGTAACCCTTTTCAAGCAAAATGCAAGAAGCAATCATCAAATTTATTATGCTTTATAAACTTGGATGTGGATTTACAGTGTTGAATTTAGCAGACATAACTGTGAATTGTAAGTAAAAGCTTATTAATAATGCAAAATGTTTATGAAATACTCACATAGCCAAGAGGTTTAAAATACCTTATGGTTTCTTTAAAAAGTAAAATATGTAGTAGACAGGCATCATAAGTTTCCATTTACAAAGAAAGAACAGAGCACATGTGGGGATAAGTCATTTAATCAAAGTCACTCCCTCCAAACCCATCTTGGAATTGGCTTCAGAGTATTCATGTGCTTGTTTTCCCAGATCAAAGTAGTGTATATTTACTTTCTTCTTCATTCAACAAAAATGTGTTGAATACCATGTGAAGACTAATACAAACTAGACACAAATCCTGCCCTCAAAAGTCTTTATCTCCAAAGTAAAAAAGTTAGGTAGAACAGTTTCTGGACTGGCTCACCCAAACTCAATTCCACTGACACAATTACACTTACACAATTCCACTGACACTACAGCAGGATTTTCCTTCCTGTTCAGATGATTACATGACCATTTGTGTGGCTCAAGTGGTCACCAATATCTGTCATGCTGAGCAAGAAGCATTCTTGCACAAGTTAAGGTCCTGCCCTGGAGCCATAGCTGGAGGAGAAGAAGATGGATAATTAATGCTGCTTCCCTCTTTGGGTGTGGTTCACCAACCAACATAGATCCCCTTTCCAACTTTAAAACCCTTGGTGCACAGAAATGTCAATTCATCAGAAACATGTGTAAGCTAGGACAGATACAGACAAGTTGTTCCAGAGACCATTCTGCAAAACATGTAGTGTGTAATACAAAGTAGAAAGAAATAACTCCCTCAAAGAATACAAAAATGGGTCGGGCCTGGTTACTCAGGTTTGTAATCCCAGCCCTTTGGGAGCCTGAGGCAAGAAGATCACTTGAAGACAGGAGTTCAAGACCAGTCTGTGCAATATAGCAAACTCCATCTCTACAAAATAAAAATAAATTAACTTAGATGGGTGTGGTGGCACGTCCGTCTAGTCTTAACTACTCAGAAGGCTGCAGTGGGAGAATATCTTGAGCCCAGGAGTTCAAGGCTGCAGTGAACTATGATCACGCCAGTGCACTCCAGCCAGCCTGGGCAACAGAATGAGACCCATTTCCAAAAAAAAAAAAAAAATTAACTACAAAAATGTTTCTCAGTGCAGTCCCTTACTACTGCATCATCATCAGCTAGAATGCAGGTCAAAATACAAAGTCCTAGACTCTAGACCACTGGAGGGATAGGGCCTGGGAATTCCCATTACATTTTTTTTCTTTTTTTTTTTTTGAGACGGAGTCTTGCTCTGTCACCCAGGCTAGAGTGCAGTAGCCTGATCTCGGCTCACTGCAACCTCCACCTCCTGGGTTCCATGTCTCAGCCTCCCGAGTAGCTGGGACTACAGGCCTACGCCATGATACCTGGATAATCTTTTGTGTGTGTATTTTTTTTAATTGTAGTTTTAGTAGAGATGAGGTTTCACCACATTGGCCAGGCTGTCTCGAAAGACTGAAAATGAAACATTGAATATTTCTTTTAGCCAAGAAAAGAAGGGCCATGTGAAAAGAGTGTCATTGGACCAGGGCCTTGAATATAGGGAGCTAACATTCCACATAGGTAAACAGTAGCTTGAGCAAAGGCAGAGCAGTGTGTAAGAACAGGTTCCTTTGGAATGGGGCAAAAGATACCTAACAAACAATAACAGGGAATGAAGTTGAGACAGGCTCAAATCATGAGGGTTATAAATGTCATCTTAGGAAACCTAGGCTTTGCTTTATTGGGTTGGGGGATGAGCTGTAGCAGTGGTCCTGAAGACCCTCAAGTTGGTGATTGCTGATGTTGAATTGACTTTGGTTTCTCACAAACAGTCATAACAGATAGATGACATGAGGTCAGTTAAAATAAACAGACCAATAAGAACAAGCAAATGGAGTTAACCATGATGAGACGCTTCAGCCCAGGTGTAACCCTGAAAATGTCATCTTAAAGGAAGTAAAAGGTGAAACTCTAAACACTAGCCTCTTTTCACCACTCATCTCTCTGGACTGATGCAAGATATTTGACACTATTGACTAAACTTTTTTTTTCCCTTCTTTAGCCTGCCACTTCTTTTTCCCCTCTTTCTCCTAACATTCCATCATTTTTTTCAGATTCCTCTTCCTGCTTCTACTCTTCTAAATAAAGTATCCTTCAAAGCACTGTTCTTGGGCTTCCTCTTCTCTCTGTCCCTCACAAACCTCATCTCTTTCCCCCATCATTCAGAAGCCAATGATCATGGTAGCTCTCCTCTTTGTGCAGGAAAGAGTAGCAAGCACTTTGTACATATTTTTTCTGGTCTTCAGAGCAATTCTGTCAGTTAGGAATAATTCTTATTACTCTTCAGATGAATAAACTGAGGCTCAAAGAGGGTCCATTCACTTAGTTATGGACATACCTCTGTAAGTTATGGACATACCTCTATAAGTGATTAAGTGATTCCAAGTACGTTGGAATCCAGTGCCTGACCTTTTCCCATGCTGACTATGATGATTTTCATGTGAAGTCCAATACTGCCTACAATACAGTGGGGTTGGCAAAGGTGCAGCCAGACAAATTGATGGACAAAAAGGGCAGTTCAGAAATAGTCCCTGGCATATACGAGTAGTATATGATACAGCTGGTATTTTAAATCGTGAGAAAAGGATGGGTTTTCCAGTAAATAATATTTTGACATGAATATTTAAACACCTAATTCAAACCATACACCAAAATTCCAGTTAGATTAAAATCTTTATTAAAAAATTAAGCAATAAATATTTATCTATATTTTCTATGCATGCCATATATATTTACTTGCATTCTCTATATTTACTTGTATTTTCTCAGTACATGTTTACGTGACATGAAGGAGGGGAAGGACTTTCAATACATGCCATTAAAGGTGGAAAGCATAAATGAATTAGTGAGACATTTGGTTACCAAAACGGAAAAATTTCCTGAAGAAAACTAAGTATCTTAAACAACTTCATAGCTCTGGGCTGACATTTCCATTTTCCTGCTGCTCATGCTGCTAGTTTCTTATTTCTATTTATAGTTTGTTCTTTTCCCACTACCATCTCATCTACAATCAAGTAGGAGAAAGATCTCTGAAGTAGACTCAACACTTAAATGCAGGTATGTCAAACTTTCTGGAACTCAGTTCCTCTTTGTTTAAATAGAAGGTGTTGACCTGGATGATTTCTGAGGTGTTGTTTTGTTTTTTTCATTTTAAAATTCTATGATTCTCTTTTTACAGCCTCTATTCCTTTTATTGCTATTTGAAGGGGATAATAAATAACCACTCTTTCTTCTCCTGAGTTCAGAGCCAATTGAGAATTAAGACACATGAAAGACACATATGGCAACTAGGTAATAGCTTTCTTACTGATAACGGTGCGTTTAAAAATGTGGCTTGTTTTATGGCCATATGAGCATGCTAATTAACACTTCCTCCCTGACACAGAATCAAACTCATCCACCCAGTCAAAGCTAAGTTTGACCACAGTCCCTCCTCACTGCACAACAGAGGAGGATAATAAGGAGAGAGAATGTGATGTGAAGCTACACATGTTCATTTTTTCCTCCCAACCTCATCAGAGGTAGGAGTATAAATTTAGCTCAATTCCTTGCATATGGAATTACGAAGGAATGAGAAAGGACCCTCTAACACCAATCACATAATTCTCCGTCTGTTTCTCTTAATAACTGATCTAATTCGGAGTCCTTTCTCCTTCACTTAGAAAAAAGGATATCCTCTAAATTGCCCCCCCCCCAATTTCTGGCCTCCCCACCATGGTATCCATGCTGTGTACCACTTCCAGATTAATCTTCCCAAATCATGGGGTAGCTGCACAAATCTGAATTTAGATTCAGAAAATGGACGTTAATCTTGGTTGTTTTACTAATTAGCTATATGGCTGTGGGCAAGTCTCTTTACTTTGTTAGGTTTGGGGGAACACTTATCCATAGCATGGCACGGTTAGACTATCCCTTCTGATTCCATAGTAGTATCAATTTAAGTTTCAAACACTTTCAGTAAGTTTGTCCATAGTATAAAACCCTTAGCATGGTATATGTGACTCTCTACAAACTGACAAACAAAGATTTTCAGTCTTTCTTCCCAGAGTTTCCTAAAGGGCCTGTGCTTTATAGCAAAACTGATCTCTAAAACATTTAGTCCTTTATTATTTCTGTGCTCTTCCTTTGTCTGCAGGGTAACTCACCACTCCCAGCACTGCTTCTCTAGAGACTGTCCAATCTAGATCCCACAAAAACAATTCTTCTTTCCCAGACCAGGCGCGGTGGCTCACGCCTGTAATCCCAGCACTTTGGGAGGCCAAGGAGGGCGAATCACTTGAGGTTGGAGTTTGAGACCAGCCTGGCCAACATGGTGAAACCCCATCTCTCTTAAAAATACAAAAATTAGCCGGGCATGGTGGCGGGCACCTGTAATCTCAGCTACTCAGAAGGCTGAGATAGGAGAATCACTTGAACCCGGGAGATGGAAGTTGCACTGAGCCAAGATCATGCCACTGTGCTCCAGCCTGGGTGACAGATCAAGACTCCGTCTCGGAAAAAACAAAACAAAACAAAAAAACAAAACAAAACAAAAAAACTTCTCTCCCAAGACTTTTTGAATCTTCCTAGCCAGAAGTGATAGCAGATTCAGATCTAGGTGGGGCTACATTTGTCATATACCCACCTGTGGCAGAGACATTTACTGCTCACTGAATAGCCATGGGCAAATACGTAAAAGGAATACATCCTACTTCGGGACAAATGACCCTACAGTTCTCTCGTCCTCTGCTGTGGCAACCTGAAATATATTTGTTTTGGTGTCTGTTTCACAAGCTCTTGTAACATGAAAGACACAGAGTTGAGTAAGCAAGCGAAATTTGTTACCACAGCATAACCCAGCCTAATCTGACTTAATACATCACCTGAAAGAAGGCTGGAGATCACAAGGCCTATTGCTGCTTCCTTAATTGTACACAGAGCTATCAACATGATGGTGGGATATCAATATTTATTATATGTTTTTATATTGAAAATTATAATAACCTACAGCATTATCATCAATATTTATAATATTCTGTTAACATAATTTTTGTTAATGTTGTATACTCTTATGTATCATATGTCATTATTTATTATTATATCACCTATAATAAACACCAAAGTGTTTCTTATACCTGTTTTTAGTTGTTCTTTTTTACATAAAAATCTGCTTTTTATTTAATGCTTAAACAACATACTTTAACTTCTGCTCTAAGCAACAGGACAGAGACCCAAATAGAGTTCCAATCTTTTAGAAATTACACTCCTTCTCATTGTTTGTTGGATTTCATGACCTATTTACCACCTTCTAAAAATATAGGTGACTGTAAAACAGATGAATAAAACAGAGACTCAGAGAGTAAGTTCACATTTCTATTATAAAGAATAAAATAAACATACTCATAAAAGTAGAAGCTGGAGAGCCTTGGAAATGACCCTATTGCCTTCTCTACACATCCTCTTACAGGCTCACACTTTCACATTTTCTTTTAAATTATTATTATGAAAAATGTCAAAAAATATAGACAAAAGTAGAACCAACAGTAAAACTAACCCCCATTTATCCATCATCCAGATTCAGTGATTATCAAGATTTTCTCCTACTTGCTTTGTCTGGTTTTTTGGTTGTTATTGTTGCTAGAGTATGCTAAAGCTATATAACATTTCATCCATACACATTTCAGTATACATCTCTTTAAAAACTTACATTATCTAAAATAACCACATTGCCATTATCATACCACAACATTCTCAATCCCTACATTTACTTTTAAAAATTAAAATTAATAGGCAAAAAAATAAGTTTGTTGAGAAAATTATTTTGAAATGCAATACAGTGCTCCCTTGTGAAATGTGGATATACCCTTGACCCAACAAAGACGTTGCAACTGTTTGGCTTCCTTGACAGCTTCCAAGGCTTACAAGTTCCATCATCAGGTCAAAGGGGACATGAAGCAGTCAGCCAGCCAACTCTCCCTTCAAACAAAAGCACCCACTCTTGGGATAAAAGGTCATCTCTGCTCCTCTCTACCAAAACACAGCCTCTGCCCTTAGCCACATGGCAGGATGCTTTCTCTTCCAAAGAAAACCTTAGATGAGTGACACTGTCATGGGAGAAAGTGTGAATTTGGAAGAAGAGGCTGCTGAGGCTCAAAGTTAGACTTTCCCTAAATCTTTGGGGTGTGAAGGAGCTGGTATTGGCATCATTTATTATATAAGAGGGGTGTGTGTGTGTGTGTGTGTGTGTGTGTGTGTGTATTGTTATGAGTTTTGATCTGTGTGGAAAAGGGAATTTGAAAATAGCAGTGGATGATTGGAAAGGCTTTCCTTGTAGGCCTTGTTCAGTAAGCATAAGAGTGCTCCTGTTACATTACCTGTAATCTTTGATAAATAAATGAAGCAAAAATAAGCTAGATAAGAACAAGCTGAGAATTACAAGCTGAATATTCCAAGGCAAATTATTTATCCTTAAGCTTTCATTTCCTTACCTAGAAAATGAGGACACTGATGCCTACCTGACATTGGTATTAATATTGTAAGGACTAAAGAAAATGTGCAAAAGGGGGATTAGTAGGAATCCATCTAAGAGAAAGAAGGTTGCAGTGGGTGGAATATGCTTCTAGAGACTTCATCAGCTTTCCCCAACTTATTTCTGTGAGCTAATTTTAGAGTAGATGTGAATTCTACCCACATCTTTTCTATCATTGGTCGTAAAATTTCAAGAGGGCAGAAACTCAGCATCAGGTCACCCACCATGCCTAATCAGGAGGAAAGAGCACTCTGAGTTTCCTGAGGAGGGAGCATGTGCAGGAGCAGTGGGAGCTCCATTATTACTCAAAAGAGCTTTTCCTTGAGCTCAGTGCCTAGGGCAGGCTTAAGTACCAGGCCTGAGACCTCAGTTGCAATAACTGAGAAATTGTTAGTGCAAACTAAAAGCAAAAAGTCATGTAAAAGGGGAAAAATTGCACATTGCCCTGATCCTTTTAAAAGAAAATTGTTATTTTTAAATTATGTCAGATTAGAAATTGTTGAAGCTATTTACTTAATCCGGACAAATCACAGATGTGTTTGGTTCCCAGAAAGAATCTGCACCGAGTTTAAAAGGTCTGGGCTAGAGGAAAAAAGAAAATTAGAATGAATTTCTCTTTGCCATCTGTCTGCTAGGGGAAGTGGGAAAGGAACACAAGAATGGATTACAGGGAAGTCTGTGGGTAACAAGGTGTACTTGAAGCTGAAATTCTTCCCCACTTCAGAATCTCCATGTTGCTCAGTTGCCTGAAGTAGGCACACCTTGATATGTGTCCCAAACAGTACCTCTTTGGTCCTTACAAGGACACTAGCTGACAGTCTGGGAGTTTCATTACAACAAAATCAAGCACAATAATAGTATCAATGAGAGCAATTGATAATAGAAAAATGTTTACTATGAGCCAGTCAGGTACAGTTCTGCAGAGAGAGAGAGAGAGAGAGAGAGAGAGAGAGAGATAGCTATATATCCTGCATATTTCTGTGAGTTAATTTTAGAATAGATGTGAATTCTACCCACTTCTTTTCTATCCTCCTGCATATATATGCATATATATACATACACACACACATATATATGTATGTATGTGTGTATATATATAGCTCCTAACAAGCAATATCTCCTGACCAAGAGCTGTAGTTGAGAGGCCAGTTGGGTGTGAACTGCTTCTTTTTTTTTGAAATGCAGAAAGAATGTCTTCTACTTCTGGGTAAAATTCAACATCAATTACTGAGCCATAGATTGAAGCTTGTTCTGTAATTGGGGGATTAGTGTGATTTTCCTCACCATTCAGGGAGCAATTCAAATTGAGGTAACTAATCATCCATAGCTCAAGTACACTTTGTTAACACAGTTTCAGCCCAATTACTTATGTAATATAATCTTATAAGGGACAAAAAATTGTTTTTTTTTGTTTGTTTTAGGTTTTTTCTAAACGTTTATTTCAAAATAATTTTATACTTACACAAAATTACAAAAATTGTACAAACAATTCCCATATACTCTTCATCCAGGCTCTAGAAAGGTTAATTCCTTTTTTTTTGAGACGGAGTCTCGCTCTGTCGCCCAGGTTGGAGTGCAGTGGCGCGAACTCGGCTCACTGCAAGCTCCGCCTCCCGGGTTCACCCCATTCTCGTGCCTCAGTCTCCCGAGTAGCTGGGACTACAGGCGCCCGCCAACACGCCCAGCTAATTCTTTGTATTTTTGGTAGAGACGGGCTTTCACCGTGTTAGCCAGGATGGTCACGATTTCCTGACCTCATGATCCGCAGGTCTGGGCCTCCCAAAGTGCTGGGATATTACAGGCGTGAGCCACCGCGCCAGGGCGAAATGTTAATTTCTTATATAATCATAGTATGATAACCAAAACCAGAAAAGTAGTATTGATAAAATTCATTATTTGGTCTACAGACCTTATTCAAATTTTGACAATTGTCTCATTAAATATCCTTTTTTCTTATGTAGGTTCTAATTCAAGACAGGATCACACATACATTGCCATGTTGCCTAGTTAATCTAGATTATAGAACACAGTTCAGCAAACTTATACTACAAAAGGCCAGATAGTAAATATTTTTGTGTGTTCTTTAGGCCAGACAGTCTCTATGAGAACTACTCAACTTGGCCAAAGGTAGCCATAGAGTATACAGAAATGGGCGTGGCTATGTTCCAGTACAATTCTATTTAGAAAAACAATAGACAGGCTGAATGTAGCTGATGGGCCATAGCTTGCCCATTCTAGAACATTGGTTCTCAAAGAGGGGGATCCCCAGCCCACCAGCATGTGTTGTCACCTAGGAACTTGTTAGATATGCAGATTTTCAGACCCCATCTCAGACCTACTAACTAGAAACTCTGAGTGGGGATTGGGGGGTCAGCAATCTGTGTTTTGTTTTGTTTGTTTTGTCTTTTGAGACAGGGTTTAGCACTGTTGTCCAGTCTGGAATGCAGTAGTGGGATTTTAGCTCACTGCAGCCTCAAACTCTTGGGCTCAAGGATCCTCCACGTTCAGCTTCCTGAGTAGCTAGGACTATAGGCCCACATCCCCACACCTGGCTAATTTAAAAATATATATATATTTTTTGTTAGAGACAGAGTCTCACTATGTTGTGTTACCCAGGCTGGTCTAGAACTTCTGGACTCAAGCAGTCCTCCCACCTCAGCCTCTCAAAGTGCTAGGATTACAGGTGTGAGCCATCACACCCAGCCAGCAATCTGAGTTTTAACAAGCTCTCCCAGGTATTTATGATATATGCTAAAGTTCTAAAGCACTGATCCAGACAATTTCTGTGTCTTCCTTTGCCTTTCCAGACCTTGATATTTAGGAGGAGCACAGGCCTGTTGTTTTGTAGAATAGCCATATCTCAGCTTGGGCTTGTTGATGTTGGCTTATGATTAAATTCAGGTTATGCATTTTTTTTAGCAAGAATACCACAAAAATGATCTTGTGTCCTCTTCATTGGGGCTTGTTAGAAGATGCACGGTATCAATGTGTTTCTTCAGCTTTGAGACTAACTGATCATTTGGTTAAAGTGGTATCTGCCAGGTTTTTCTACTGTAAAGTTACTATTTTTCTCCTTGTAACTAATGATTGTCTTGCAGGAAGATACTTCGACACTATGTAAATACTTTCAGGGACTAATTTTATCTTCCATTGATGAATCTTGATCTTAAAACACTTATTACTGTGGTGTTTGCAAAATAATGATTTTTCTATTTCCATCAACCTGTGCATGTTACTAAGAATTCTACTTTTAAAAATGGCTTTTCGTAATCCTTCATTTATGTGTTTGTTCGATGATTTGTTTATATCAGCATGGGTCCATGGAGTCTTATTTTATTCATGGATTATAACTACCATCATTAATTTTTTTGTTCCAATTGTCCCAGATTTAATCAATGGGAGCCCCTTCAAGTTGGCTCCTTTTTCTTTTTGGCATGTCCCATCATATTTGGAGCCTTAATAATTTACGTCTTGATTATCTGCTTTCGGCATTCCATTCTCCTAGCAACAGCTTCAATGGGTATGAACCACTTTTAGCTGTACAATTTTTTTTTTTCTGAGACAGAGTCTCACTTTGCTGCCTAGGCTAGAATGCTGTGGAATAATCTTGGCTCACTGCAACCTCCGCCTCCTGGGTTCGAGCAATTCTCATGTCTCAACCTCCCCTGTAGCTGGGATTACAGGCATGCACCACCACTCCTGGCTAATTTTTGTATTTGTGGTTGAGACGGGGTTTTGCCATGTCACCCAGGCTGCACTTGAACTCCTGACCTCAAGCAATCCTCTAGTCTCAGCCTCCAAATTGCTGGGATTATAAGCCTAAATTTTTTTTTAATTAAAGAAAGATAAACATATTTTTGAAAAGGTATAGGGCTGCGTATGGTGGCTCATACCTTTAATCCAAGCACTTCGAGAGGCTGAAGTGAAAGGATCACTTGAGGCCTAGAGTTCAAGATTAGCCTGGGCAACATAGCAAAACATTGTCTCTCTCTCTACACACACACACACACACACACACACACACACACACCATGTTTTTATTAAAAAAGATTTTTTAAAATCAGCACAAGGTGAACTTGGCTTTCTAAGAATTATTATGGAAGCCCATCTTCCCAATGTTTTGAATTCATGATTAATCTGTAACCGAATATAAACATTCCTATTTGAGCTAGTCTCCCAAATGTGTGAGAAAAGATGGCCCAAGGACTACCAAGAAGTCATCATTGCTAATGCCAGATTCTATAATTCCATACCATCTAAGCAACAGACTAGAGTCTTCTTTCAAAATTTTCATTATAGTTTTCACACAGTATACTGGCTGTAGATAAAATGCATCTACATTTTCCTATATGTGGAATTACACATTGCATATTCTTTCCAAAACGAATAACAGTATTATTCAGAGAGGTTGGTAAAGAGAGGTTATGTTCAGAAAAGAGGCATTGTCTTCTTTACATCTTTATGACTTAGTCTTGACATTCCTGAGGACAGAATTACCAGCCAAAGCCTGCAGGTGTTAAGTAGGGTATGTGCTTTAAGTCCACAATGATGCAAGACACGGTCCCAGCTGCTTTTCATTGCTACAGAAGGCTCAGGTTGGCCCTGTCTGACACCTATCTGTATGATTTGCAACGTACAGGTGTTGTGAAAGTTTAGGAAGTGTGAGTGACAAAATGTAACACGAGTAGGAAGGATCACACAGTCTGAACCTCTACCACTCAGGCAATCAGAATTGATGGCAGTAACTGATTGATTTAGTTACGTATTTACTTACTGTATATTTCCTTATTGTATATTTATTGAACACCTACTAGGTTCAAGGCCCTGAGTTAGGTCCTCTTGGAAACCAGGTTATGTAAGACATCTCAAAAGGGTCACTCCTACAGATTTAAGGAAATTTTTTCTCTTAAAGAAAAAGAAAATACGTTTAAAAATCTAAATAAACACATACACATTTGAATGTACATACATGCACACTCAAATAAGAAATTGCTAGGCAATTGAGAGGTGCTTTTCCATTGGCTGCTGCTCTTTTGTAATTCAGTGAGCAAAAAATTTCATTAGCAAATTTTCAGGGAAAAGCTCAAACTATTAAGAATAGAATTAAATTACATAATTTTATTTTTAATAAAACACAGTATGATTCTATTTGTATGATGTTCGAAGGTAGACAAATTTAATCTTAACGAAAAAATCAGAACAGAGATAGCAGAGGTTTAGTAGTATCTGTTGCTACATAACCAACACCCCAAATTTAACAGCTTGAAATAACAAGAATTTTTATCAAATAATTTCTGTGGGTCAGAAATTTTGGACTGATATAGCCCAATGGTTCTGGTTCAGGATCTCTCAGAAGACTGAGGTCAGTACATTGGCCAGGGCTGCACTCATCTCAAGATTTGACTTGATTTGGGCTGGTTTATTCACTTCCAAGATGACTGTTGGCAAAAGGTCTTGGTTCCCTGCTGTTGACAGCAGGCCTCAGTGTCTTGCCACATGGGTCTTTCCATAGAGCTACTTGAGTGCCCTCACAATTTGGCAGCTGGCTTCCCCTAGAGAAATTTGCAATGGTGGCCGGGCACAGTGGCTTGTGCCTGTAATCACAGCACTTTGGGATGCTGAGGCAGGCAGATCACCTGAGGTAAGGAGTTCAAGACCAGCTCGGTCAACACAGTGAAACCCTGTCTCTACCACAAATACAAAAATTAGCCTGGTGTGGTTGCACATGCCTGTAATCCCAGCTAGTTGGGAGGCAGAGGCAGGAGAATAGCTTGAACCCAGGAGTCAGAGGTTGCAGTGAGCCAAGATCATATTATTGCACCCCAGCCTGGGCAACGGAGAAAAAAACAAAACAAAACAAACAAACAAAAAAACCCAGAAATCTGCAATGTATTTATAAACCAATCACAAAAAAGAAACTCCATCTCCCATTTCCACAGTATCCTATTGTTACCCTGGTCAACATTATTTAATGTGGAAAGACATTACACAGTGGCATGATATCAACAGGTGGTAAACATTGCAGGCCATCTTAGAGGCTGACTACCACAAGAGATGGAGGGTTGACTAGGAAATAACATAAAGGAACTTTCTGGTGAAATGTTCTATATTACAATAAGTATGTGGGGCTGGGCATGGTGGCTCAGGTCTTTAATCCCAGCCCTTTGGGAGGCCTAGGCAGGTGGAACACTTGCAGTCAGGAGTTTGAAAACGGCCTGGGCAACATGGTAAAACCCTGTCTCTACTGAAAAAACAAAACTTAGCTGGGTGTGGTGGTGCACACCTGTAGTCGCAGCTACTTGGGAGGCTAAGGCACAAGAATAGCTTGAACTCGTGAGGCAGAGGCTGCAGAGAGCTGAAATCATGCCACTGTACTCCAGCCTGGATGACAGAGCGAGACCCTGTCTCAAAAAAAAAAAAAAAAAATGTGGATTTCATGTGTATGTGCATTAGTCAAAACTGTGCCGCTAAGATTTGCACATTTCTATCAATGTGTGTGTGTATATATATAATTCAATGTATATATACAACGTATATAAGAAAAATTATAAATAATAACAATCAAGGAGGGGTAGAGAGGGGATAGAGGTACAGATGATAAAAGAATGGTAAACAACAGTTTTTGAAGTTGAATAGATTGGTGCAGGTGAATTTATTATACTAAAATATTTTATATTATACTTTATAAACATTCAGTTCAGAGGGTCACATATAAAGAATCAGGAATTTCACATTCATGATGTTTACCCAAAGATGCATCCAAACATCAATTTCTTTGACTTGATATTAATGGAAATATTTTAAAGTAGATCACATACATCTTTGATGTATTGACTTGTATAAATGTATACATATTCGTGTGTGTGTGTTTATATGTGGGGGGGGGAGGTTCTTGTTGACTCAGGGTCATTAGTATGCATGGTTATTACTGTTTTATTTTGTGATAAAGTGTTTTTGGACTAAAGGTAGCTGAAGAATAACTTGGATTGACTTACCTAATGGGATTTCAAGCCTTTTCTCTTAGAAATGGCTTTGTAAATATTAAATAACACCCAAAATTTCCCAGTAGTAATTAACTCTTTCTACCAAAGAGAAATGTATTCTTTGAAATCTATTGACTTTTATTACATTACTTTTGTCTCCTTTCTTTCTGTTGAGCCACCCAGATGTTCAGCTGATGTTCAATTCTAGAGCAACCCATTTCCTACTTCCAATTGCTGAGTCTACCCCATTGAGGACAAAGGAATCAGATACTTGGTTCAACCCAAAGACACTTCAAACTTACGGCCGTGCATAGATAACAGAGACAAGCTGCCTGGGTTCAAATACTCTTTTCACCACCATTAACTCATTGTTTGCTTTGTCTATGTTATTTAACCTCTTTATGCCTCATTTTCTTAAATATGAAATGGGCTTAATAGTACAACAGAAGATTGTTGTAAAAGGACTAAATCAGCTAATACTTATATAATGTTCAGAACAATGCCTAGCATTATATATATATATTATTTCTGTGTTTAAGTTCTGAAGAATTTCTGCAATGCTTCTTCATTTGGTGAGTAAACGGCCACGTTACATGAATAATGAATTACACAGAGCACACACAAATAGGATTTCCTATTGAAATCACACACAAAAAAACAGGTTAACTTGACACATACAAGCATTATTATGCTGCAGAGCCATATACCATTATTCCCAAAACTGTAAGCAGCTCACATAAATAATTTTGTAAGCAGCTCACATAAATGATTTTCTGATTTTATAAGCAACTCACAAAAACAGCGCTAAGGTTAGGGTAAATAGACTAACCCTAAATGTAATTAGAATTCCTTTATATACTCAACCTTCTTTACAATTTTGCTCATTTAATTTTAGTAATTTCCAATATCTGAAATAAATATTAATAATATTTTTCTAATACCCCATATTTATCATCATCTTCATCACAAACACCCATTTTAAATGCCAAACAGCCTGCAATCCAGCAGCTAGAATTCACAAGCTTAGGACATTTTCCCCACCTTCTTCTTAGAGGTGAATCCCCTGGATTCATTTCTGCATTTCTATCTTGTCAGTCTCTTTTGTCACACTCTCTTTGGGATTTTGGGACATTTGTCCTCTGTTCTTGCCTTCTCCTGCGTACTACTAGTTCTGAGAATAGGAGGGTTGGAGATAACTAAGGCTTTAAAGGCACTCAGCAATAGAAATATATATATATATATATTTCTTTATTCTTTAATAAAGAGTGTCTTTAATAATAAAGGAGTGTCTTTTATAAAGACACTCCTTTATTCTTCTCCTTCAAGAGTAAATTAATCTGTGCCTATTTAATTTTGCCTTGTTGCTTACATTGCTGTAAGGAGAAAGAGGATTTGGTTTGAATCCTTGAAGTGTCGGGTACTCCTACAGTGTGATTTTATGCCTAAGAAAAAGGCATGCCTCCTCTTACAAAATTACCTACCATGCCTGCCCTAATTTTCTGAAATGTCTTTAAGAATTGAACATGAAAGGTCACCCTGCAGGGTCTGTTGGTAGCCTCCTGGAGTTCTGCCTCCAGCCAAAGGGCAGGTGGTTGACAAGTCCCAGTGTGAGCAGAAGGTGCCAGAGTAGAAGCCAAGAAACAAAACCCTCTGGGGCTCCCTCTGGGACTGCTATCTGGGCTATACATTTGGCCACCCCCTCCTAGCAAAGGCAATGGCTTCCAGACTCCTGTACGGTCATCCTCTTGCTGGTTGCCTAGGGCAAGGGCACCTTGTGCGAGAGGATTGTTCAGAACTTAGGCCTCTGACATTTCTCTAGTAGCCACTGCTTGCAGGAGAACATCAAGGTCAACACTGGAGTTGGTGACATGGCCAAGCAGTACATAGAGAACGGTCTTTTGGTTCCAGACCTGTGATCGCATGCCTAATGATGTTGGAGTTGGAGAATAGATGTGGCAGCACTGCCTCCTAGATGGCTTTCCTAGGACATTAGGACAGGCTGATGTCCTGGACAAAATCTGTGAAGTGAATCTAGTGATCAGGTTGAACATTCCATTTGAAACACTTAAAGATCCTCTCCTAGCGGAAGGGTATATAACTTGGAATTCAATC
Source organism: Theropithecus gelada (assembly GCF_003255815.1). Classification (NCBI taxonomy): domain Eukaryota; kingdom Metazoa; phylum Chordata; class Mammalia; order Primates; family Cercopithecidae; genus Theropithecus; species Theropithecus gelada. The sequence goes on along the minus strand of NC_037671.1, from coordinate 79,020,853 downwards.
CACCTCGTGTATATGGAATTGATGACATCGCTGGTGAACCATTAGTCCAGCATGAGGATGATAAACCCAGAGCAGTTTCTGCAAGGCTAAGACAGTACAAGGATGTGGCAAAGCCACTCATTGAATTATACAAAAGCCAAGGAGTGATCCACCAATTTTCTGGGATAGAGACTAACAAAATCAAGCCCTGTGTTTATATGCTTTTTTTGAACAAGAGCACAGCTATTTAGTCAAAGACACATATTGACCCTGTGCAATGGAAGAATCAGGAAGATTTAGTCACTCATTCAATTGTGTCTATAGTATTGGTATTGTGTCCAAATAAGAAGCTACCTGAGATAGCCTGCAGCTTCTTTTCTAGTTTTAATGGTGAAGTGATAGGAAAACTAATGAGTAGAAAGAGTTCATGAAGAGTTCTGCCTTTCAAAAGAGTCACCTTCACATGTTTAAGGTATCTCAGCACATCTCAAGTTCTTCACAAGAAAGCAAGTACAGGCTGGATTTCAAATGGTGTACAACCTAAACTCTAGCTGATTTTTGCAGCCTTGTTGTTGCTATAGCATCCTTTTTACACATGATGGTGGTGGTCTCCGGTTCTCTCCATCTCCTCAAAGATTGTTGAACCACAGCACCAGTAAGCCTAAGAATGCTAAACGCTCTATCCCAGGCTTTGTCCCAGGTTCTCTGGTATGTGCCCTCCTGGTGACAATGAAATTGATGCTAATTGCTCTTAGCGGTTGTTTCTCTGGGCTTGAGTGATTGTGTCCGGAGTTTATTTTTTCTCATAGGCATAACTCCTTCTTTTCTGCATCCATGCTCCATAGAATCTCTCCTTTTCAGACATCCTAGGATGAAAGGAATTGGCTTCTGTTTTTTTAATGTCTATTTTCTCTGTTCTTAGGCTACGAAATAATACAGGTAGTTATTGCTCTTATTCCTCTCAAATTCTTCTAAGAACTGAGAGCAAGAAGGCTAATTGAATCTCTTCATGCACCAGAAACTGAGCTATGAAGAGGGTCTTAAACTGCTGGTCTGACTCTCATGGATTCATACTGCTCCTTTCTTTTATTGTGAATCCCATTATTGGTATATACCCAAAGGATTATAAATCATGCTGCTATAAAGACACATGCACACGTATGTTTATTGTGGCACTATTCGCAATAGCAAAGGCTTGGAATCAACCCAAATGTCCATCAGTGACAGACTGGATTAAGAAAATGTGGCACATATACACCATGGAATACTATGCAGCCATAAAAAAGGATGCGTTCGTGTCCTTTGTAGGGACATGGATGCAGCTGGAAACCATCATTCTCAGCAAACTATCTCAAGAACAGAAAACCAAACACCTCATGTTCTCACTCATAGGTGGGAATTGAACAATGAGAACACTTGGACACAGGAAGGGAAACATCACACACTGGGGCCTGTCGTGGGGTGCGGGGAGGGGGCAGGGATAGCATTAGGAGATATACCTAATGTAAATGACGAGTTAATGGGTGCAGCACACCAACATGGCACATGTATACATATGTAACAAACCTGCATGTTGTGCACATGTACCCTAGAACTTAAAGTATAATAAAAAAAAGAAAGAAAGAAAAAAGAAAAAAATGGAGATAGTAACATTATGAGGACTAACTGAAAGAAATTTACAATACTTAGCACAGCATTTGACAAATTGTAGTTACTTAATAAACATTAGTAGTTACTATCGCAAAAAAAAAAAAAAGAAAAAATTAAACACTTGAAATTATTTGGGGAACTTCCTGAAGTCTTTTGGGAATACTCAAAAAACATGGGAAATATTCACCTACATGAATGTTGAGAGCTCATATCTTACGTACAGAAGTAAATAAGACTGTATGAGATTACTGAAATAACGGCATAACTTTTATTTAAGACAACAAAATGCATTTTGAAAATGTTGCTAACTACTGATGTTGACAGTGTCTTTCTCCTATGAGTGACCCAAGTATATTACAAATAGTAAAGGGAATGGAGCCTGTGGGGTTGAAGAAAATGTTGCACTAGCTGTGCCTAGACTAAGACGGAAGCTTTAAAATTAGGAGAAAACAAATCTTTATTTTTCTTCTATTCCAACGATTCATTCTAGAATCTAATTCTCAATGTCTAGAATTAGATACTAATATTTTGTCACTTGTTGTAATGTAATATTAATAAATCATTTGTTGAAAGATAAAAACAGATTAAACCTAGTAGAATTAACATGCTAATATAAAGGAGTTTTAAAATGTAAATGATGATCTCAGATCTTTGATTGAATTGAGAGACAGCCTTAGAAAATGAGGAAGAGTTAAGGAAACTGAGGGAAACGGGAGAGTTTGACAGTGAAGAGGACCAAACATAACACAAAGGTTATAGACAAACACTTCATAGTATTTCACCAGGACTTGACTCATCTTCATCAGTTAGAGATGAAGAGGATCCCAGGAACACCCATCAACACCTTGGACAATTACAGACCTTGTTCCCCTACAGTCCTCACTGGCACTAAGTCCAGCTGAGGGAGCTTCCTGGGGTCTATATACCTGTGCTGTCTCCAGAGAAGGAGCTAACACTGTCCCTGCCCCTGTGGGCTGTAGTTCCTATGCTGTGCCACCTTGGAACTGGAACTACTACAGAAGTGTGTCTTTCTCCAAAGACAAATAGCCATGGCTTCTTCTCACCCCTGAGACTAAGCTACCACCAAACCACCCTAGGCCAGTGGCCTGACATCCCCATGTCAAGTTGTGAGCAGCTGTTACACTTTTTCCAGTGAGACTAAGCAGATGTGGAGCTGCTCTACCTGTTCCTTCCTCCTCCTTGAGCTACAGTCAAAGCAGAACTCTTTCTCCTGAGAAAGTAGTACATTGGCCACTCCAAGGAGCCTCACCTCCCGTGCCTAAGTTGTTGCAGCTTCTTGCATCCCAAGAAACAGTGCCTTGGCTACCCACAGCAGTCACACACTCCAGTACCTAAGCTGAAGCAGTGCCATGCATCTCAGGGAAGTGGTGCTTGGGCTGCCCACAATGGTCACATCACCTGGGCCTGAGCTGAAGCAGTATATCACCCCCTGGGGAAGTGGTGCTTTGCCAAGCTGTTAGTAGCTGCACATCTCAGGGCTGAGCTGACACAGCACATACCACATCCCAGGGAAACAGAGCAGTGGGTGAACTCAGACACCTTGCCCAAACTCTAGGATCCTGCTTCCCTGGGGCAGAATTAGTTCTCTAGTGTCTGAGCTGCTGAAACACTGTTCTCCTTGGAAAGAAGAATCATTGCTGTGCTATTTCTTCCCCGTACCCCAGGGTCCAAATGATAGCTGTACTCCACCATTTTAGGGTACCAGCTGCTACTGCATGTAGCCTCATAGAGTCAGGATACTGCTGAGCCCCACCATTCCAGGGTCTAGAGTCACTATATGATGCCTCATCCCCTGGGACCCAAGTTGACGCACTGAGCCTTATTGGGTCAGACACCCAAATTGCAGCCATACCCTTCTCCACAGGCCCAAACATCCACAGCACCCCTTCTTCCCTGGAGGTGGGCCAGTGCTGTGCCCTACCCCCAAAAGATAGGATTTGTAGCTACAATCCAGTTCCATGAGCAGTTCTACTTTGTGCCTCAGAGTCATAGATTCTGGTCGTGTAGGCTACCTGGTCCTCCAACCCTGCTACAAAAATGAACCTGTACTCCAAGATCCAGGTATCACAATAGGTTTGTGAGACTCTGAGCCTAGGATCCTGGCCCCACAGCTGCCTCAACTACCTGCACCTGGAATCCAATGCTTCTGTAGCTGCTATTAATAGTAAGCCATGTCACACTTGATATCAAGAAGGATTCCCTCCTCTAAGTCTCTCCATTGTAGGAAAAACAAGGAGGACTTCAAAAGCCCTTGACACTGAGGAGCTATTAACAACCTACACTGCCAATGCCATCCCACAAACTTCTACAGCTTATGCTACTGAGGTGCTCACAGTTACTGCTGACTTTGAACAGCTGCAGAAGCTATTGAAGGGCAGCTTTTCTGGGTATAGTGTTCTTGACTGCACTGTACCTGCCTGAAAATAGAATCACTACATCCTTCCAAACTGGCACACCAAAACCCAACTGCAGATGAAAGTTTTTCTCTACAAAACCCACTCTAGAAATTTTGGAAGAGGTGATTGTTCCATCAGATGCACAGACATCAACATAGGAACACACACATACACACAACATTAAAAAGCAAGAAAAATCTGATACCACCAAATAAATATAACTATCTGGTTACAGACCCCAATGAAAGTGAAATCAACAAACTGCTGGAAAAGAAATTCTAAATAGTGATCTTAACAAAACTCAATGAGATACAGGAAAATACAGACAGGCAATTCAACAAAATCAGAAAAAAATTTATGATACAAATGATAAATTCAACAAAGAGATAAAAATCATTGAAAAAGCCAAGAGAAATACTGCAGCTAATGATGTCTACAAATTGAAGAAATAATAGAGAGCTTCAACAGCAGCCTTGATCAAGCCAATAAAAGAATCTCTGAACTTGGGCCTGGTAATCCCAGGCCCAAGACTTATGCCTGTAATCCCAGCACTTAGGGAGGTTGAAGTGGGTGGGACATGAGGTCAGGAGTTCAAGACCAGCCTGGCCAAAATAGTGAAACCCCATCTCTACTAAAAATACAAAAATTAAGTGGGCATTGTGGCATGTGCCTGTAGTCCCAGCTGCTCGGGGGACTGAGGCAGGAGAATTTCTTGAACCCAGGAGGTGGAGGTTGCAGTGAGCAGAGATCATGCCACTGCACTCCAGCCTGGACAACAGAGCAAGATTTTGTCTCAAAAAAAACCACAAAAAACAAAAACAAAAACAAAACAAACAAACAAAAACTCTGAACTTGAAGATAGGTTATTTGAAATTACCCAGGCAGAGAAAATAAAGGAAATAAGAATGAAAAAGAGTAAAGAAAGGCTACAAGACTTATAGGACCCCCCATTAAGTGAACAAATGGTCACATTTATGGGAGTTCCAGATGGAAAAGAGAAGGAAAATGGTGTAGAAAAACCTATTTAATAAAATAATAGCTAAAATCATTCCAAGCTGGGGAGAGATATGGATATCCAGATCTAGGAGCTCAAAGGTCTCCAAAAAGATTCAGTCTAAAAATCTCCCTGTGGCACTTTATAGTCAAACTGTCAAAATTCAAAGGCAAAGAGAATTCTAAAAACATCAAGATAAAAGCATCGAGTCACACATAAAGGAATCCCCATTAGACTAACGCATATTTCTCTGTAGTACCCTTACAGACTAGAAGAAAATGGGATGAATTATTCAAAGTGCTGAAAGGAGAAAAACCTGCCAGTCAAGAAGACTATACTCAGCAAAGCTCCCTTTCACACATAAGAGAAATAAAGCCTTTTCTAGACAAGCAAAAACTGAAGGAATTTATCACCACTAGCCTAGTCTTGCAAAACTCAAGTGAGTCCTACATCTTAAAGTGAAAAGATGACTATCATGAAACCATGCAAAAGTATAAAACTCACTGGTAGAGCAGATACACAAAGAGAAAAAGAATGAAACCCTATCACTACAGAAAACCACTAAACCACAATGATAAACAATGAAGGAAGAAAGGAGCAAAGGATATGCAAGACAAGTAGAAAACAACATAGTGACATGAGTCTTCACCTATCAATAACGACCTTGAATGTAAATGAATTACATTTCCCACTTTAAAGATATAAAATGACTCAACTATGTGCTGCCTACAAGAAATTCAGTTCATCTGGAAAGACACATATAAACTGAATGTGAAAGAGATGGAAAAGGATAGCCTATGCAAACAGAAACCAAAAACAAGCATGAGTAGCTATACTTATTTCAGATAAAATAATTTTAAGTCAAAAACTCTAAAAAGAGACAATGAAGGTTAAAAGATAATAAAGGGATAAATTCAGCAAGAGAACATAACAATTGCAAATATATATGCACCCAACATCAGACCACCTAGATATATAAAGCAAATATTATCAAATCTAAAGAGAGAGATAGACCCCAAAACAATAATAGCTGGGGACTTTAACACCTTTTTACTCTTATTAGGAGGTCATTATTCACTACATTTTAGTATAATGGTTAAGAGTTCAGGATCTGGTATTATATTATACTAGCTTGAATTACCTACTTGCAGATGGCCTTGGGTAAGCTTGTGATTCAGTTTCCCGATCTTCAAAATGAGTAGTATAATAGTCATTAACTCCATGACTTGTGAAGATTAATTGAGAATATTTAGAATAGCACCTGGCATATAGTAGGTGCTCAATACATTTTAGCCATTACTATCTTTTCCTGTATTGGCCATTCATATGCCACTCATACACTTATTCAACTTGGATTTTTTGTATAACCTACATTTGCAAAATGGTTGACTGGCAAAGATTTAAATCATTAAGTTTGTTGGTGAGGCGGGGGGGGGGGGGGGGGGGGGGGGCGCGGTAAGGAATTCTATTGCTTCTAACTAACCAGTTGCACCTTTCAGTAGTTTGGTGCATTACCAGACACAGTGATCACTATATTGATAGTAACCAGCATAGACACCAGCATAGCACACTGAAATTCAGAAGAGTTGGACTCAAGCCATTTTTCAAACTCAACTTCTCACTTCAACAATATATTTGTGTCCAAGAATGTAAAGGTAAAACACATAGCCTGACTAAAGAAACGTGATACACTCTCTTACAGTCAAATTAAGTGTAGTTTAAAGTATTATATTCAGGACCTTGGCTGTTAAATAATGATGATAAATGACAGTATTTCTATTTTCACACATAACGACTTATGTTAAGTAGTTATTTTTACACATGAATTCTTATTCATTTTGGTCTTCTGTGTTCCCTTTTCCCATAAATGGCACTCCCACAATGCCCAGCTAGAAACCAATAATTGCCCTAGGCATTTCCCTTTTCCACCTTCTTCACTTACAGTGACCATTCTATTTATTTTACTTATTTACTTAATCTATTCTTTCCTCTCCATCCCTTATCCACTGCCATAGTCTAAGCTCTCACTATCTCCCTCCTGGCCTTTCGCAATAATCTACTGGTTTATATCTCCACTATTCCATTTTTCTCAAAGAATTAGAACATTTAGTACAAATAGAGTACAAATAGAGACAAGATCTTGTGTCTATCCTGCTTCAAAGGCTTTAAAAATTCCCCACTGGTGACAGGGAAAGAACCAACTCCTTAGCGTGATATACAGTCCTTCATGTCTGGACTCTTTACCCAACTCTAGCATCAGCTCCTGCTGTGCTCCCATTAGCTTTCTGGACATAGATATTGCCTGTCTTATTTTTGTATCACAGCATTTATTCTACTTCTGGCATCAATAAATGTTTGCATAATGAAGGGATGCACACATGTATAATAACAAGCATGACTTTTAAAAAACTGGTATTTATCTCTAGGTTTTTGTAAAGGATTCAAATTTATTTCATATTAAGAGAGTGAAACTTAAAGGTTCAGCTAAAGCTCAATCTTGACACTTAAGAGCTGATCATAGAAATCATATTGTATAATAAAAATACACACACATATATACATATACATATATATCAGTATATTTTTTGTGTGTGTGTATAAAATACATATATATATATGTATAATCGTTCCTTGGTATCCATGGGAGATTGGTTCCAGGACTTCTACAAATAACAAAATCTGCAGATGCTCAAGTCTCTTATATAAAATGGCATTATATTTGCATATAACCTATGCATATCCTCCCACATACTTTAAATCATGTCTAGATTACTTTTAATACCTAATACAATATAAGGACTATGTAAGTCATTATTATATTGTATTTAAAATTTTTTATTTTTATTGTATTGTGATTTTTTATAAGTTTAGTTTTTCAAAATTTTTCAATATGTGGTTGGTTGAATCCGTGATGTGGAACCCATAAATACAGAAGGCCAACCATATGTACTTTCAGACATATTTCATAGAATATAAATATTTATATATCCTAAAAACCTATATATCCTTTAACATGATAATCAGGTTGACCTCTGCATCTTTTGCCAGATAAAATATGAGATGCTTTTATTAAATAGTGGCAATCAAAAAATAACTCTTAAAGCAGGCAGCTGGGCTTTGAGAAAACATAACCCTAATCATTAGGAAAATAAAAAATAAAGGTGGGAGGCAGAGGTGGGAGCGTCACTTGAGGTCACAAGTTTGAGACCATCCTGGCCAACATGGTGAAACGCTGTCTCTATGAAAAATACAAAAATTAGCATGGCAATGAAGAGCACCTGTAGTCTCAGCTACTCAGGAGGCTAAGGCAGAAGAATCACTTGAACACTGGAAGTGGAGGTTGCAGTGAGTCAAGATCACGCCACTGCACCCTAACCTAGGTGACAGAGCCAGACTCCATCTCAAAAAAATAAAAAATAAAAAAATTTAAAAAGGGACCAAAGTAAGGCCCAAAACAAAAGGCAGTAAGTTGTTATAATTGGGAGCCCGGGGAGTAGAGATCAAACCAAAAGAAAGCATCCCCGAACAGCATGTGACTGTGACCTGGTGAAATGTCTTGTTGACCTGTGCATGTGGCAACTCATGGGACATCTTTTCAACCAGCTGTGTTCACTCATTATGAAAGATAAAATGGGTATCTGCTATGAGCCAAGCACTATAATAGGCCACATCAGGGCCTAGATGACCATGTAATAGCCAAAAACTTAAGGAGTTCACAGTCTATTAGGGGAGATAAATACGCCAATAATAATGGTGGCATTTTCAAAATCTTATGAAGCATAGAGAAGACGACTTCTGCTTGAGTAATGTGATCAATGAGGAGCCCAAATCAAAGAAAGTTTCTTAAGAGATGACATGAACTGGGTTTATAAGGGGAAGTAGTGAAAGGGAATCCATCAGAGGACTCAGTGTGGGTATCAGCTAGGAAGTTTGTGAATCTGTGGAATGTCAGATGCCAGATAGGAAGTGGCAGGAGAAGGATGAAGCTAGACAGGTGGATCGAGGACACATGATCCAATATGAAGGGCAATCCATACAATGAATGGAGGACAGAAGTCACAAACTCAGTATCTTAATTTCATGCTCAAAAACCAGGCCGCTCCAGAGTAGTTGATTTCACTGGATGGCTGTTCTTTACCTGTAACACAATAAGGCATACTGAACTAGGGTTATTTTGATTTGCTAAGTTTTAAAATCTAAAATCAGCCTTTTTGCTCAGTAGAGGTTCTAGAGATTTGTTCTCTCATTAATCATAGTTGTCCAAATACTAATTAAATCATATATAATCCAAACACAGAGATTTTCTAAATGTAGCCAGGCTCATTAGAGCTAATTATATGATCTTCTTCCCAAGAAGCAATGCTTTATTTTAGTGTTGTGAGGATTTTTTTTTCCTTTTCTTTACATTCATGCATTTATCTATACTCCCATCTCTTCTACAAATTGTCCAGTGTAGCCTATAGTGGCTCTAGAATAACATAAGAGTAGAAATATAAGTAGAAATAAGTAATTATGACCAGGAAAAATAGAAAAAAGTAAAAGTTTAAGACCAATGCAAAAAGGACACAAAAATGCAGATGATAAGAGAAGTTGTAATTCTTTCACAAGAGCTTCAAATCTGGTTCTGAACTTTCTGGAAATAAAGCAAAAAAAGACATGACCCAGTTAGCTGTGTATTGTCATGAGGAGAGAGAAAAGAAACATACCAGTTCCTCCAGAGACATGGGTTTTAGACCAGGTCTACTAACTTGTATGACATTGGGACAATCACTCAGCTATGCTGTGTTTCGCAGTCTTTATCTGTGAAGTGTATAATAATATCTGATTCAGCCACCTTTAGGAGAATCAAAGGGGATTGTAAATAAATTGCTTTGAATAATATAAAGTGCACAAATGTAAGGTGTTACTCCCCATAGAATGCTGAAAAAAATTACTTTGGACAAGCATTTGATATCTATGCACAATGATGCAAACTGCATGGCCCTCCGCAATACCTGCCAGGATGACAATCATGTTGATATTTACATCTATTTGCCAGATAAGAAGGTTGTTACTGGCTGTAGGAGATGTTACTTACCTGACTTTAGATAAGTCAATTCTTGGGATGCATCAAGTCTGCCCCTTTATGGAAACAGCATTTCTGATTCAAACCAGCCTAGTCAGAAACATTTCTCAACTACGCCATTTGGAGAATTCAACTTAATAAAGGATTCATATCTTTATTTGAAACCTCAAGTACAGAGAGTTGAGTTCATCCATACTCATCACATTATTATCACATTAATGGAGATTATTATTGCTGATACATGCAAATGCCTTCTCTTTATTTTTACATCAATTTATCCCTGGCTCCACTACCATTGCCTGCCCCTTAAATATACATGAGTTTTAATTTTGACATATATCATTTTATTTGCATGTCTCTGAAAAACACATATTTTCCTGTGTGCATTTATTTTAATTTACTTATCTTATTGTGCTATAGAGCTCTTTCTGTTTCTTACTTCCTTAGCACTATCTTTAAGATCTACGCATGGCTGTACATGAATACCTAGACCATTGTTGATAGCATTTCCTACATTACTTTCCCATTTCCACCATGACAGATACCAAGATTACCTCCAAGTCCTAGTGTATAGACATGTTGTCATAAATATTCTTGAATGTGTCCCTTCATGAAACTGGATGATAATTTCTCTGTGAATATTTGTTTAGTCTCACATAAGCCAACCTTAACAATTCTACTTACCATTATTGAAAAATAATTCAAACAAAAATATTTCACTGTAATAAAATAGTTGAAATATGTCCTCTATAATCTAATGTAAGACAGGAAGAAGGAAGCAAAGGAAAAATTTAAGTAAAAGAATTTAAATAGTTGAGTTTAAAAAGAAAAAATATATATTTCAAGTAAGGAAGATAATAGAAGAACGTTCAATACATATGTGAGTCTGGAGAGTACAAGACAGGAAAGAGTATGGAGACAAGGGGCTGAATTACAGGAATGCCCAATTCCCTTGATTTTCAGTCTTTCTGAGATGTGCATAGTGGGAAGAAAGGATGATGAAGATTGGCAAGATTCCTGACTGACTCCCAAAATTGATTTTGTAACTTAAGCATAAATATTGTCTCCTGCCATCATGTATTTGGCTCACCTACATAATCATGTACTGTGATTTACTCTCGCAACAGCCACCCCGTGACTAGGTATGTCAGCTGCCAAGACTCCTCTACTTCTGTTCTGGGGACCCAAGACCTACTTGCGCTTCTTTCTCTTCTCTACCTTAGCAGTGATTGGTCTCAGGACATAATGTTTATGTCATGGTTTCTGACTTTAGGAATATACTCTGTCTCCTAACGCAGGCACACCTGCTGTACTGAATACACAGGCAAATGAACACAAAGTCTAATCACTGTTTTATCTACAAATCCTACTAATCCTGGATCACACACACACAAAAAGACTGAGTAGTCTTGTGAGTAAATTTCAATAGTGTCATGAGTTGGAGCAAGTCAAGGTCCTGTGGAGTGTTTGACTTAAAGTAAATTTAATGGTGACCAAAGCTTTCCACATTCTTGTTTTCCTTGTTTCTACTCTTCGTCTTTCATTTATTGTGACTTTTCAAATAGTGGAGAAAATATCACTTAGATGACAAAGCCATGTATGGATGAGGAAAACAACACTAAATGAATTTATGAGATTATAACATCTATGATAGTATCAAAATTAGAATGGAGATGATCCCCATCACTCCTTATTCTTTGTGTTGGTTAATAGTTCACATTCCCAAGTTTCACGTTGTATCTCTTGGGAAGAATGATGTGATTTTTTTCAAATCTCCCTGACAGGTACTCTCTTCCCTAATTCCACTTGGTCTGGTCTTGAAAGTGTTTCTGTTGACGCTTCTCTCTTTGCCAAGTGACCCAAGTTCTAATGTTGGTAGAAGAAACAGAGTTTTGAAGTAGATATATCTTAATCATCAGAATCACATGTTCTGGGAAAAGAAGCTAATTCGTATACATAAAAATATCAGCAAGGAGAAATAGGACTTTGGACAAATCTTAGAAAACTTCTGAATCTCTGTTTCCTCATCCGTACAATGAGAATATTAAGGAAATGGTGTCTAAATATCTTCCAGATCTGATCAGACCCTCCACTTCTTCCACTGCCCACTGCTCACTGTCCTCTTTGCATATATGTTCTTCTTCAGCAACCACAAATAAAAATTTGTGTATATAGATACATATGGGTAGTTATTACATATGATGTTACTGAGTGTCCATGATATCCTAGACATTTTACTTGTGTTGCCCCTTTTAATCCTCATTTAATGCTGCAATGTATTATGAACCATATTTTATATATGAGAAAACATCTATAAAGGTTAAGCAATTGACATGAAACCTACAGTTAGTAAATGATGAAGCCTGGAGTCAAACTCTGGTTTGTAAACTCCAAAATCTACACTCTTTACATTAAAACATATTGCCAGTCACACAAATGAGTCCAAACCGATGTGCAGACTAGAAAGACCAAAATTGTTCTCCTTCCATCTTTACTACTATAGAAGATATGTTAAAGTGTTTGTGCTTTCTGGGTGGTTTCTTGTAAATTGTAAATACCAAAAAGATCTAATCTAGGGTCTTACATTTACAGGATGAAAAAGAGAGGTGGGGGGAGTGGAGAGAGAGAAAGAGAGGGAGGGAAGGAAATGCCAGACTGAGTTGATAAAGGAGTTCAGCGGAGAGGAAAATTATTCTGAACTGGGACTTTTCTGGGTTGCTTCACAAACGTGTTAGAACTTGCAGTTCTAGAGCCCTAAAGAAGAAATGCCTTCATCAGTGCAGAACAAGGGTTTGTATGTTATTTAGGGTACTTGTAACTACAAATAACAGATAGCATACAATTCAACTTGGCATAAATAATAAGGAAAATTTATTATCCCATCTAACAAGAACTCTCAAGGTAAGTTGGCTTCAGGATTGGGTCACCTCATGCTTTACATCACCAGGGATCTACATTTTTTTTGTTTGTTTGTTTTTTTGTTTTTTTTTTCTGCATCTTTTTGCTTTGCCCTCCTACTCCTAGTTCTCCTCATAGTTGCAGGAAAGCTACCGCAGTTCATTATATCAAATGCAGGCATAACTACAGGAACTACTTCTTCCCACGAATTTATTTTTAAGAATAAGGATCTATTTCCTATAGTTCCCTGGCAAACCATTCTTCATCTTTCATTGGCTAGAATTAAGATATATGCCCATGGCTAAACCAATCACTGGCAGGACAATGAGACCACCATGATGCATTTAAGCCAATCAGGACTGACCACTTGAACCGGGAATAGAGCCAGACTTGTCTGAATCCCACAGGGAAGTGATGGATACTTCTGCAGATGCAGATCCCCGCCCCTGGACAGGTGGGGAAAGGCTACAGGGAAGGCAGTTAGTGTCTGCTGCAGTACACACAAAAATGGGAAGCCGTAGGCGCAGTGCTCTGGAAAGATGATTGCAGCAAGAGCTTCATCTAAAGGACTAGTGAGGACAGGATTGGATCAATAGGTAAGTAGACCAGAATTAGAATTTCTAGAGCTAACTATGGAAAATCCAGAAGGAGGAAAGGAAGGATAAAAGAATGTTATCTCTGGGCTAGTTGAAAGATGCTACATTACGTTATTCTCATGTTAGGAAAAGGGGGCTAGTTTCAAGGGATTTTTACCGTAGTTTCTAGTCTTCTAGATCATTATTAACTCTTTTTTTTCATAGTTTCTATGATTTTCTCTAGTTTTTTTTTTTTAATTTTCAAAATTGCTGTAAACATCTAATATATTGCCAGTGTTCTTCCTGTTCCCTTCCTGTTGGCCATTTCTTTTATGCCTAATTGTTTATTTTCTGACCATTGAGCAAAGGGTCCTCCAACCTTAAGAGGCAGAAATGCAGAGATGAATGACAAACTTAAAAGTGTCCTAGAAATAGACAAAAAGAAAAGAGTGTTCTCAGTTCAGTCTTGCCAACAGGAAGAGATAATCTCTTCAGAGTTAGAAAATCTGAAAGCCAGTAAGTGCATAGAAAGAGATAATTATGATAACTAATATTATTGAATATTTATGTTGTGTCAGGCACTGAACTAAGCGCTTTTTATATACTAACGTATTCACTTTCCACAATGATCCCAGCAGTTAGGTACAAGGTCTTCATCTGTAAAATAGAGGTAATAACTGAGGTATGGAACAGTTAAATAACATTTCCAAGATCCCACTATTAAGTGGTGGTTCTAGGATTCAATCAGGTAGTTGGCTCAGGTATCACTCTTTCCATTATTTCCTCTTTATAAGAAGGTACTCATCAGACTAAAGTGTTGCTGAAAATCAGTAATACAGTAATTCATTAATTGAGTACGTACTAAATGTCTGACGTTGCGCTTAGCATTTTCCAAGCATCACTAAACTACATTTAATCTTCAGGGCAATCATGCAAGTCATTATTATTACCACTTTGAGGTAAAGAAATCTAGGCTTAGAGAGATAAATACATAACTATGAACATATTTAAGTATTAATATTAGATATTAAATAATTATGAACAAAATTACACAATGTGTAACAGGACCAGGATTCAAACTCTAATTTGAATAATTCTAAAGCCAATGAATGCTCTTAATTATTAAAACAATGAAAATGGATGAACTTTCAGGTTAGGGTCTGAATTCATAATTCAAAGACCAGGAGAATAGACAGATATTGATGCCAAGTATACTCTAGTCACTGTGATAGTTGCTTTTACATCATTATTTCCATTTATCTCAGTTATTAACACTTTTTTTTAAAAATTAGGTATCACTTTATTAAAGTTTGGGATCAAGTTATGTATTATTCTTGTCTTTACATAAAATATTCATAAGACATGACTTTTTAAAAAGTAGTATACTTGTTTTTAAAAGCTATATATAAAAAATATATACACATACACATATATACATTTTTTTGTTTTGTTTTGAGATGGAGTCTCGCCCTGTCGCCCAGGCTGGAGTGCAATGGTGCAATCTCGGCTCACTGCAACCTCTACCTCCCGGGTTCAAGAGATTCTCCTGCCTCAGCCTCCCGAGTGGCTGGAACTATAGGCACGTGCCACCATGCCCGGCTAATTTTTTGTATTTTTAGTAGAGATGAGGTTTCACCATATTAGCAAGGATGGTCTCAATCTCCTGACCTCATGATCTGCCTGCCTTGGCCTCCCAAAGTGCTGGGATTATAGGCGTGAGCCACCATGCCCGGCCTATATATATATATATTTTAAGAGGCACAGAATGTTGAGTCAGATTTATACTCATCTCTGACAATAAACAGTAATCTATTCTTGGTCAAATTGTTAAACTTTCTGGGCTCAGTTTCTTTACAAAATGACACTGGTTGGTCTGAATGATACCATTTTAAAAACAAGACTGCCCTTTTAGGGAATTCTGCAATGTAGGATTCAAGGAGAAAATTCCCTGGTTCTTAGTGATTCATGAATATCAAAATCTCCCAGCTCACAGAGTCAGACAGGATAAAAACGATTTTCATTCTAGATTCTCCATAAAGATTATATGCTTTTTGATGTTTTATAACATTAAATCTCTTTGTATTACACTCACAATGCCTGATTATTTCCTTATAGCCTATATCAGTGTTTCCAAAACTGGCCCTATAATAAGAATACCTGGTGCGTTTGTGGAAAATATAGATTCCCAAAGCCGTACCGTAGGCCTTCTAAATTGGATTCGTCAGTGGAGGGCTCTGAGAATCCATGGTTTGATCAAGTACCCAAGTATTCCTATCACCAGGCATGTTTGGGAAACATGTTTGTAAACAGTAAATGCTCAAACGTTGATTTTTTTAAAATGGTGACATTTTGATTAAAAGAAACAAACAAAAGGGAAGAATATCTGTTAGACACCCTATTCCTATGGGGAATCTAGATCCACAGACATAAAATAATGATTTTCATTGCAAGGTAAAGTGAATAGGTGCCAAATGATGCATTAGACCATATAAATGCATAAGACAACAATAAGTTCAGAGGAAGAAGAAAGTTCCAGGCTGGGCTTGGAAATAAGGCTTGGCTTATGCTGCTGCAGATGTATAGGGTATGAGTAAGTATGAAGAGCATGGGAGGAGGTGCCATGGGAGGGCAGGAACATTAGAGAACAAGGACTCTGACTGGAGCAAAGGAAATGCAGAAGAACAAAAGCTAATACAGTTTAGGGGGGCCTTGAAAATTCCAGCCAGGTCCAGGATTATGTTTGAACTTAATCCTGTAGAGAATGGGGAGCCCTTCAAGATTTCTGAGCCAGGTGTGGTGGCTCATGCCTGTAATCCCAGCGCTTTGGGAAGCGAGACGGGAGGATTGCTTGAGCCCAGCAGTTCAATACCAGTCTGAGCAACAAAGCGAATCCTTATCTCTACAAAAAAAATTAAAAATTAGTCAGGCACGATGGCATGCACCTGTAGTCCCAGCTAATCAGGAGGGACGCGGGAAGATCGCTTGAGCCCAAGAGTCTGAGGCTACAGTGAGCAATGATCGTGCCACTCTAGCCCGAGTGACACAGGGAGACTCTCTCTCAAAAAAAAAAAAAGAAAAAGAAAAGAAAAAGAAAAAGAAAGATTTTTTAGCAGATGAATTTGCTTATAATATTCCACAGTGGTTAAGAGGCTCCTCCTCAGAGGGCTTGTTAAAATCCAAATTGCTTGGATTCAGGAGGTCTGGGAAGAAGGCTGAGAGTCTGCACTTGTAGCAAGGTCCCAAGTGATGCTGATGCTGCTGGCCCAGGGATCACATCGTGAGAGCTAGAGTTGTATATGATGGATTGAAGACCACCACAAAGAGTGAGGTGGGATGGCTGTGTGCCAGGACAGGATGGTGGCTTGAAAAATGGAAGTGAAGGAATAGGAAGGAATCATTGAAAGAAACTGGTGGGCAGTTGGAATGGGTGTAGGAAAAGTACGGAAAAAGGAAGACAACAGTTTTAGAATCCAAATCTGTGGATTAAAATGGCAAGAAAAAAGGGAGAAGGCTGGATGCACAGCCATCTTAATTATAAAAGATGAAAAATTCTATCTTTATCATAATGAATTGCTGCTTGAATTACATCCTTTCCACCTTGTTATACATTGCTCCTGGTCACAGAAAATTAAGCAACAAGGAAACAGCTAGTGAGGACAAAATGATAGGAGAGATTGGCAAGAGTGCAAAGAGTGTGTTCTGGGCACTGACAGGGTAGATTGGGCAACTTGTGATTGACACTGTCCTCCACACTGACCTGACCCACTTAGCATGCCTGTCACAGTCTGAGCCTTATAGCATGGTTTCAAATCAGTCATTTACACAGACTCAACCCAAACCAGAAATTCCTGCTTAGGATCTAAACCGCAGCTGTTGTCACTGCCACTCCACACCTACCATGGGGGCTGGAACCTGTGAACTCTGACTCACTAGGCCACTGGATGGGATTCCAGACTTCTGTGATGGGTAGCACTCTCAGTACCTCTGACCCTTACAAGGGGGCTTTTTCTAACCCTATGAAGAACTTGAGCAAGTCTAAGATTGCCTAAGGGAACCCTAGGTTGGGGTGGAGAGAATATCTGCTTATTACAAAGAGCCCTTGGCAAGTCCCCACCAGAGAGAGGAGCCAGGGATTTCCCTCAGAGATGTCAACAGGGTGGAGAGGGAGGACGGCACTGCTTGGATCCCACCCTCAGTGGCTTTCCAGAGCTGTGAGCACACATCAGTACACTACTTGCCCCTTGGTGTCTTGTTAACACTTCCACAAATGTGCCCTATTATGGTATAAGCAAGACCAGAGAGTCAATGTCAGGACATCTGGACTATAGCCGCAAACGAACAAAGTTGCTTCCCTTCATGTCACAGGAAGAGGAGAAACAAATAAGCATGTAGGGCTGGGCACGCTGGCTCATGCCTGTAATCCCAGTACTTTGGGAGGCCAAGGCGGGCAGATCATCTGAGGTCTGGAGTTCAAGACCAGTCTGACCAATATGGTGAAAACCCATCCCTACTAAAAATACAAAATATTAGCCGGGCGTCGTGGTGGGCGCCTGTAGTCCCAGCTACTTGGGAGGCTGAGGCAGGAGAATTGCTTGAACCTGGGAGGCAGAGGTTGCAGTGAGCCGAGATTGTGACACTACACTTCAGCCTGGGTGACAGAGGGAGACTCCATCTCAAGAAAAAGGAAAGAAAGAATGAAGGGAAGGGAAGGGAAGGGAAGGGGAGGGGAGGAGAGGGGGGAGGAGGGGAGGGGAGGGGGGGGGGGGGGGGGGGGGGGGGAGGGGAGGGGAGGGTGAGGGGAGGGGGAGGGGAGGGGAGGAGGAGGGAGGGATTTCAGTTTACTTAATTCATTTGGACATGGAAATACTTCAGTTAGAACTATGGTTCATGTAATGCCTCTGTAGAAAGCCAGACCCCTAATGTTGTATGTTATCCATCCTGTCAGCCAAGGGCATTTCCAGAGAAAGGGTCTGCCCCTGCGAACATCCGTCATTCCTAATATCCCAGTGTTACAAACTAGGTCACTCAGAAAGGGTGGTACCCATAAAGGATGTCTGTTCTTGTCTAGCACTTTACAGGATACATCAGTCTGCTGAGCTACCCATGATTTGCTAATGAGGCTAATAATGCTTCTCCATTTTTAAAAAATTATAATTTGTTCTTTGCTTCCAAAAAGAAATAGTTTTTATTCACATATTTAAACAATATGTATAAGTGTCACCTCTGGACCAGGCATTGTATTCATTAGTCACTGAGAATATAGAACTGAACAAAACCAATACAAAATCTGCAAGCTGGGCACCGTGGCTCATGCCTGCAATGCTCTCAAGTACTTTAGGAGGCCCAAGTGGGAGGATCACTTGAGGCCAGAAGTTCAAGATCACCTTGGGCAACATAGTAAGATCCCCTTCTCTACAATAAATAAATAAATAAGTTGCCATTCTGGGAACTGGCATTACAATGAGGGAAGACAAAAAATAAATTAAATAATTCATGTATAGAGAATGTTAGAAGGATATTATAAAAAGTAGTAATGCAAGGAAGGGGGTTATGAAGTATAGGGAGTAGGGAAATTATATTAAGTGTGCTATTTAAAGAAGGCCTCACTAAGAAAATGACATTTGATACACACAAGGAGGTGAGGGAACAAACCTAGAGACTATTAGGGAAAAGGAATTTTAGGAAGACGGAACAGCAAGCGCAAGGCACGTAAGGTAGGAATGTGCCTGACATGTTCATACAGCTTCTTAGAGCAGGGGAGACCTATCCTATACAAACTTGGGCACTTACTCTATATTAGAGGAGACTCAGTTGGAGCGTATTGAGCAAAGGAGAAACATGATCTGATTCATGTTTGAACAATTCCCTCTGGGTGTCCTGGGAAGAGTTGAGTCCAGAAGAACAAGAGTAGAAGCGTGAAGGAGTTAGGAAGTTACTGCAATAATTCAAACTGGTAGGGATGGAGGTGGTGAGAACTGATAGAATTCTGGATATCACTTGAAAATGAAACCAACAGGATTTTCTGGTTGGATAGCCTTTTTCTCATCTTTAAAATATCATTTAATTACATTTACTGACAATGGTATTGGGCTGGCCACCACACACAAGGGATGACTTTAAAGGATGACTTAAAGTAAAACCAAATCTCAATTTCCAAAGCTAATATCAAAATGCAGTAAGTTTTTAAAAATCTATTATGGTGTCATGGTTTTTATTTGTAGATTTATGTTATTACTTATGTTTTAGGATAAACATTAACTTCCATTCTCCAAAAATGGTAAAAGGTAACAACTTTTAAAAGTTGAAACTTTTTCTAAATTATTTTACACAAAAAAGAAAAACTGAGAAATATGCCGGTGCATTCTTATGATAGAATATTTCATAGCTATCAAAATGATATTTATGAAGGAAAATACGTATGAGAAAGTTAGGTGGAAAATAAGAATATAAAATTGTAAATACATTATCTCAATTGTATAAATATGCCAAATGTTAAGCTATCAACTCACAATTATGGGATTAAAAGTTATTAATGCTTATTTCTACTATACTTTTCCAGTAGAGTAAAATAAACTGTTTTCCTTTTATACTAGCACTTTAAAAAATCCATTAACAAGAGATTCACAACCAAAGCCTCCATCTATGGTTACTTTCCATTTATCCAAGACGGAGGAGACAATTCACTAGGTTTATCTGGGCTGGTTAGAGTCTTACCAAAGGGAAGAGAAACAGGCAGCATGCTCAAGATTTTCCCAATATGCAGTCACAGTGTGTCAATCTGATATACAACTGTAGCCCTTCTATAAACACTTACTTTTTGAAATCTCTTTTCAACAATCCCACTCCTCTCTCCACCACCACCACCTCCACCTCCATCACCACTCCCTCCTCCACTGCCACCTCTACTACCACCATCTCTACCTCCACTATCACCTCCACAACCACCATCTCCACCAACACCAACACCCTTCCTCCACCACCACCACCACCACCATCTCCACCTCCACCATCAACACCTCTCCTCCTCCACCACTACCTGTACCACCACCATATCCACCTCTACCACCAACACGCCCTCCTCCTCCACTACCACCTATACCACCGTTTCCATCTCCACCATCAACACCCCCTCCTCCACCACCACCTGTACCACTACCATCCCCACCTCCACCACCACCATCTCCACCTCCACCATCCTCACTTCCACCACCAAATTCCCACCAGAATAGAGATAGCTAGCTGGTCCACTTGTTGCTCTGTGACTAATTATTCTTTTCATCACTTGCATAGGCTTTTTTCTTTATTATATTCTTAAACTAAGTGGAGACTTTGTAACTAGGGCCAGTAGAGTTTGAGCTAATCCACAGCTCCACTTGGTCGAATGCCAACTGTGTCCTTGACACTCACTCTTGTTGTAACAAAAATTTAAACACCTGTCCACAGTCACCTCTTCCTTCCTCACCTGTGTGTACAGGGACCTTTCTGACCTTATTCTCTCAAATGTGCTAGTTTAGGATATTTCTAATATCATGGTATATAATATGTTTCATGCAATCTTACAAACATTTTAACACAACAAATTTTACTTATTATTTTAACTATTTAATAACAAAGTAATTAGTAATACATTTTCCTCTTACAACAAAATACACTTTCTTTCTGAGGTTGAAAGTGGAGGAAAGAGAAGAGAGGAAGAAAAGAAGAGGATGGTGGGAGAATCATGGAGAGCAATGCAAAGTTATTTGTAACTACTTTGGGAAAGTAGCATCAAATAAAAATCCCCCGAAATGATATGGCAAGAAAAACAGAATATTTCAATATTTCTATTGTCCATATCTTAATATCTAACAGCCCCAGGAAACAACAAATCATAGGTTAGGAACCCCTGATTGAAGCATAGTAAGAAAGACTATTTATGAATATTAATTTGTGCTCTTCATCAAATATTTTTAGCTGTTCTCTTTCTAGACAAATGATCATTGCATGAAGCCATGTAATCACTTTGGCCAGTAAATCATGGGCAGACATGCAGGGTGTTACTTTCAAGTGATAATTTGAAGAGGCAGTGCTTGATTTGTTGTGCCTTCTCTTTCCGTCCGCCATACCAACTGGCAATGGGGTACTAGAAGCCTAGCACAAAAGCGATGGCAGCATGGCACAGTGTTCAGCTCTTCTGTAGACATTAATAAGAAATTGTCTAAAGTTACTAGTAATATTTGAGATTTTTGGTTACCATGGCAAAACGTAAATAAACTGGATTGATACTGATACTGGCTTCAGTTAATAGCAAATCCTAGCTCCCTCTGGGATTTCCAATAATTGAGAGCAAGCAAATAGGAGATCACAAAGATCAACGAATTCACTAGAAAGTAAGTGTATAGAGAAGATTTAACACAGTAGGCCTGAGACTACCATCACGAAAAAAGACCTGCTTGCAAGGTTGGCCCTTGGCTTGTGTCTGGAAACTTACAGTTTCAGGAAGCTTCCTGTAATTACCTGAATGCTGAGTGGCCCACTGTTCCTAAACAATATGATTTATGCTGAACACCTGCATCCCTTCTGGAAGTCTGGAATTTTGGTACATGCTAGGTAAATGGTACCTGCATGATTGGTTCCCAATAAACAAATCCAGAATGCTAAGTCTCTAATGAGCCTCCTTGTAGACAACATTTCACAGGTATTGTCACAACTTATTGCTGGGGGAATTAAGCACATCCTGTGTGAACTGGGAGAGGACTCTTTGAAGTTTGTGCCTCGTATCCTGCAGACTTTGCCCCATGCACCCTTCCCCTTTGCTAATTTTGCTTTGTATCCTTTCACTATAATAAATCATAACTATATTCTGAATCCTGTGTATTCTCCTAGTAAATCATCAAACCTACGATGATAAGAAACTATGAGCCAGAGTTACAAGAAAAAACAAAATAACAGATTTCAACTCAAAAACTTCCAAAATACTGAAATTGTCACATACAGGATTTTAAATTGTTCAACAGGAAATTGTGAAAGAAATAAATAGTGGAATCACACATTAGAGAAAAAAGCCAGAAAGCATAAAGGAAGAACAAACAGATTTTTAAAATAATCAAATGGAATTTCTCAAAGTAAAAAAGTTCAAAGAGATAATGGCTGAGAACTTTTCAGAATCAGGAAGATATGTGACTCCATAGACTTGAAAACAAAATATATTACAAATAGGATTAAAAATTTGAAAATCAGTGATTAGCCATATTGCAGTGAAACTTCAGATCACAGAAGATTAAACAGAAGATCTAAAAATCAGCCAGGTGGTTGCTTAGAAAACTAAACAAACTCTAACCATATGATCCAGCAATCATGCTCCTTTTTCAACAAAAGGGAGCTAAAAGCTTATGTCTACATAAACATCTTCACATGAACTTTTATAGCAACTTATCCAGAATTGCCAAAACTTGGAAGTAACCAAGATATACTTCAGCAGGTGAATGGATTAATTAACTATCCAGACAATGGAATATTATTCAGTGCTAAAAAGAAATGAGCCATAAAAAGACATGGAAGAAATGTAAATGTGTAATACTAACTGAAAGAAGCCAACCTGAAAAGGCTACACATTGTATGGTTCCAACTATATGACATTCCAAAAAAGACAAAACTATGGAGAGACAGAAAAAGAATCAGCGGTTGCCACAAATTGGAGAGAGGGTTGAATAGGCAGAGTAGAGGGAATTTTTAGGGCAGTGAAACTACTTTGTGTGATACTATAATGGTTGATACATATCATTATACATTTGTCCAAACCCATAGAACGGACAATACCAAGAACTCTAATGTCAACTATAAACTTTGGGTGATTATGACATGTCAATATGGCTTCATCAATTGCAACAACAAATGTACCACTCTGGCGAGGGATGTTGATAAAGGGAGAGGCTATATATGTGCAGGCAGGGAATATATGAGTTATTGCCACAACTTCCTCTCAAATTTTCTTTGAACTCAAACTGCTCTAAAAAAATAAAGTCTTTTCAAAAAGTAGCCAGAGAAAAAAAGATCACCTATGTGGAAATAATAACCAGATGAATAGATGACATCCGAATCGCAATAATGGAAACCAGAAGTCCGTGCAATAATATCCTTAAAGTGCAAAGAGAAAATCACTGTCAGCTTGATATTGAGAACCTGCAGAAAAGAATCTTTCCAAACACAAGGATGAATTTAAACAAAAAGGGGTAATTTACTATCAACAGATTATTGCTAAACAAATTTCTAAAGAGAGTACTTAAAAAGAGAGGAAATGGTCCCAAAAGAATAGACTGAGATACAAGGAGTATATAAAATGGAAATGTTTATGTGAATTAAATAAATATTGTATGTGCAAAATGATAATAATCTGTGAGATTACAATAAGATAAAACTAAAACACTAATATCATGTGAGTTGCACTAATACAGTTAAGATACATTAATCAAAGTCTTTGTATTGTTTGGTAGGGAGGCTAAGTTAGCTGTTTAGGTCTTTGTTAGGTTATAAGCATGGTAAGTTTTAAGATTAATGACTAAAAACAAATAGCCTCTGAACCTTCCAAACCAGTAGAGGTGAAAATATGGAATAGGAAAACAAACAAAAGACTAAACAAACAAAAAACAAAAGGCAAGCAAAGAACAAAGGAAAGAGAAAAGTGGATTAGTAGAAATAAAATATATGAGGGTAGAAACAAATTTATAGCATGACAAATATTATTTATATGTGCTGCAGAGAAAATTGTATTTAAAGAGAAATGTATAATTTTGACAGCTTATTTTAGAAAGGAAAAAAGGCTGAAAATTAATTAGCTAAGCATCCAAATTAAGAGGCTAGGAAAAATAACAAAATAATCCCAAAGGAAGGAAGAAAATAATCCAGAAGGAAGGAAGGGAGGGAGGGAGGGAGGGAGGGGAGAGGGAAGGGAAGGAAGGAAGGAGGGAAAGAAGGGAAAGGAAAAGGAAAGAAAAAGAGGGGAAATAACTATATATAGCAGAGAGGTTAAAAAGTTATCCTAGCACTTTGGGAGGCCGAGACGGGTGGATCACGAGGTCAGGAGATCGAGACCATCCTGGCTAACACAGTGAAACCCCGTCTCTACTAAAAAATACAAAAAAAAAAAAAAAAAACTAGCCGGGCGAGGTGGCGGGCGCCTGTAGTCCCAGCTACTCGGGAGGCTGAGGCAGGAGAATGGCGTAAACCCGGGAGGCGGAGCTTGCAGTGAGCTGAGATCTGGCCACTGCACTCCAGCCTGGGCGACAGAGCGAGACTCCGTCTCAGAAAAAAAAAAAGTTAATTTGAATTTCCATTCCAAGATGGCCAAACAGGAACAGCTCCGGTCTGCAGCTCCCAGTGTGATCGATGCAGAAGATGGGTGATTTCAGCATTTCCAACTGAGGTACCTGGTTCATCTCATTGGGACTGGTTGGACAGTGGGTGTAGCCCATGGAGAATGAGCTGAAGAAGGGCGGGGCACCGCCTCACCCAGGAAGTGCAAAGGGTCAGGGGATTTCCCTTTCCTAGCCAAAGGAAGCCGTGACAGACTGAACTTGGAAAAATGGGACACTCTTGCCCAAACACTGTGCTTTTCCCAAGGTCTTAGCAACTGGCAGACCAGGCGATTCTCTCCTGTGCCTAACTTGCCAGGTCCCATGCCCACAGAGACTTGTTCACCATTAGCATAGCAGTCTGAGATTGACCAGTGAGGCAGAAGCCTGGCGGGGGGAGAGGCATCCACCATTCCTGAGGCTTGAGTAGGTAAACAAAGTGACTGGGAAGCTCGAAATGGGTGGAGCCCACTGCAGCTCAAATAGGCCTACTGCCTCTACAGATTTGACCTCTGTGGGCAGGGCATAGCTGAACAAAAGGCAGTAGAAACTTCTGCAGACTTAAACATCCCTGTCTGACAGCTCTGAAGAGAGCAGTGGTTCTCCCAGCATGGCGACTGAGCTCTGAAAACTGATAGACTGCCTCCTCAAGTGGGTCCCTGACCCCAGTGTAGCCTAACTGGGAGACACCTTCCAGTAGGGGCTGACAGACATACAGGCAGGTGCCCCTCTGGGATGAAGCTTCCAGAGGAAGGATCAGGCAGCAATATTTGCTGCTCTGCAGCCTCTGTTGGTGAAACCCAGGCAAAGAGGGTCTGGAGTGGACCTTCAGCAAACTCCAACAGACTTGCAGCTGAGGGACCTGACTGTTAGAAGGAAAACTAACAAACAGAAAGGGATAGCATCAACAAAAAGGACATCCACACCAAAACCCCATCGGTAGGTCACCAACATTAAATACCAAAGGTAGATAAAACCACAAAGATGGAGAGAAATCAGAGCAGAAAAGCTGAAAATTCTAAAAACCAGAGTGCTTCTTCTCCTCCAAAGGATTGCAGCTCCTTGCCAGCAACAGAACAACGTTGGATGGAGAATGACTCTGACGAGTTGACAGAAGTAGGCTTCAGAAGGTTGGTAATAACACTTCTCCAAGCTAAAGGAGCATGTTTGAACCCATAGCAAGGAAGCTAAAAACCTTGAAAAAAGGTTAGATCAATGGCTAACTAGAATCAACAGTGGAGAGAAGACCTTAAATGACCTGATAGAGCTGAAAACCATGGCATGAGAAATTCGTGACACATGCACAAGCTTCAATAGGCGATTCAATCAAGTGGAAGAAAGGATATCAGTGACTGAAGATCAAATTAATGAAATAAAGCAAGAAGACAAGTTTAGAGAAAAAAGAGTAAAAAGAAACAAACAAAGCCTCCAAGAAATATGGGACTATGAAAAGACCAAATCTACATTTGATTGGTGTACCTGAAAATGACGAGGAGAATGGTACCAAGTTAGGAAACACTCTTCAGAATATTATCCAGGAGAACTTCCCCAACCTAGCAAGGCAGGCCAACATTCAAATTCAGGAAATACAGGGAACACCACAAAGATACTCCTCGAGAAGAGCAACCCCAAGACACATAATTGTCAGATTCACCAAGGTTGAAATGAAGGAAAAAACATTAGGGGGAGCCAGAGAGAAAAGTCGGGTTACCCACAAAGGGAAGCCCATCAGACTAACAGCAGATCTCTTGGCAGAAACCTTACAAGCCAGAAGAGAGTGGGGGCCAATATTCAGCATTCTTAAAGAAAATAATTTTCAACCCAGAATTTCATATCCAGCCAAACTAAGCTTCATAAGTGAAGGAGAAATAAAATCCTTTACAGACAAGGAAATGCTGAGAGATTTTGTCACCACCAAGCCTGCCTTACAAGATCTCCTGAAGGAAGCACTAAACATGGAAAGGAACAACTGGTACCAGCCACGGCAAAAACATGCCAAATTGTAAAGACCATTGATGCTATGAAGAAACTGCATCAATTAATGGGAAAAATAACCAGCTAACATCATAAAGACAGGATCAAATTCAAATTCACACATAACAATATTAACCTTAAAAGTAAATGGGCTAAATGCCCCAATTAAAAGACACAGACTAGCAAATGGGATTGTCATCAATGTGCTGTATTCAGGAGACCCATCTCACATGCAGAGACACACAGGCTCAAAATAAAGGGATAGAGGAAGATCTACCAAGCAAATGAAAAGCAAAAAAAAGCAGGGGTTGCAATCCTAGTCTCTGATAAAACAGACTTTAAACCAACAAAGATCAAAAGAGACAAAGAAGGCCATTACATAATGGTAAAGGAATCAATTCAACAATAAGAGCTAACTATCCTAAATATATATGCACCCAAAACAGGAGCACCTAGATTCATAAAGCAAGTCCTTAGAGACCTACAAAGAGACTTAGACTCCCACACAATAATAAGGGGAGACTTTAACACCTCACTGTCAATATTAGACAGATCAATGACACAGAAGGTTAGCAAGGATATCCAGGACTTGAACTCAGCTCTGCACCAAGTGGACCTAATAGACATTTACAGAACTCTCCACCCCAAATCAACAGAATATACATTCTTCTCAGCACCACATCACACTTATTCTAAAATTGACCTCATAATTGGAAGTAAAGCACTCCACAGCAAATGTAAAAGAATTCATAACAAACTGTCTCTCACACAACAGTGCAATAAAATTAGAATTCAGGATTAAGAAACTCATTCAAAACCACACAACTACATGGAAACTGAACAACTTGCTCCTGAATGACTACTGGGTACATAATGAAATTAAGGCAGAAATAAAGATGTTCTTTGAAATCAATAAGAACAAAGACACAACGTACCAGAATCTCTGGAACACATTTAAAGCGGTGTGTAGAGGGAAATTTACAGCACTAAATGCCCACAAGAGAAAGCACAAAAGATCTAAAATTGACACTCTAACATCACAATTAAAAGAACCAGAGAAGCAACAGCAAACAAATTCAAAAGCTAACAGAAGGCAAGAAATAACTAAGATCAGAGGAGAACTGAAGAAGATAGAGACACAAAAAAACCTTCAAAAAATCAATGAATCCAGGAGCTGGTTTTTTGAAAAGATCAACAAAATAGATAGACCGCTAGCAAGACTAATAAAGAAGAAAAGAGAGAAGAATCAAATAGATGCAATAAAAAACGATAAAGGGGATATCACCACCAATCCCAAAGAAATACAAACTACCATTGGAAAATACTATAAACACCTCTATGCAAATAAACTAGACAATCTAGAAGAAATGGATAAATTCCTGGACACATATACCCTCCTAAGAATAAACCAGGAAGAAGTTGAATATCTGAATAGACCAATAACAGGCTCTGAAATTGAGGCAATAATTAATAGCCTGCCCACCAAAAAAAGTCTAGGATCAGACGGATTCACAGCCGAATTTTACCAGAGGTACAAATAGGAGCTGGTACCATTCCTTCTGAAACCATTCCCATCAATAGAAAAAAAGGAATCCTCCCTAACTCATTTTATGAGGCTAACCTCATCCTGATACCAAAGCGTGGCAGAGACACAACATAAAAAGAGAATTTTAGAACAATATCCCTGATGAACATCAATGTGAAAATCCTCAATAAAATACTGTCAATCTAAATCCAGCAACACATCAAAAAGCTTATCCAACATGATCAAGTCGGCTTCATCCCTGGGATGCAAGGCTGATTCAACATATGCAAATCAGTAAACGTAATCCATCACATAAACAGAACCAATGACAGAAACCACATGATTATCACAATAGATGCAGAAAAGGCCTTCAACAAAATTCAACAGCCCTTCATGCTAAAAACTCTCAATAAACTAGGTATCGATGGAACGTATCTCAAAATAAGAGCTATTTATGACAAACCCATAGTCAGTATCATACTGAATGGGAAAAAACTGGAAGCATCCCCTTTGAAAACTGGCACAAGACAAGGATGCCCTCTCTCACCACTCCTATTGAACATAGTGTTGGAAGTTCTGGCTAGGGGAATCGGGCAAGAGAAAGAAATCAAGGGTATTCAATTAGGAAATGAGGAAGTCAAATTGTCCCTGTTTGCAGATGACATGATTGTATATTTAGAAAACCCCATCTTCTCAGCCCAAAACCCCCATAAGCTGATAAGCAACTTCAGCAAAGTCTCAGGATACAAAATCAATGTGCAAAAACCACAAGCATTCTTATACACCATTAACAGACAAACAGAGAGCCAAATCATGAGTGAACTCCCATTCACAATTGCTACAAAGAGAATAAAATACCCAGGAATCCAACTTACAAGTGATATGAAGGACTTCTTCAAGGAGAACTACAAACCACTGCTCAGTGAAATAAAAGAGGACACAAACAAACAGAAGAGCATTCCATGCTCATGGATAGGAAGAATCAATATCATGAAAATCGACATACTGCCGAAGGTAATTTATAGATTCAATACCATCCCCATCAAGCTACCAATGACTTTCTTCACAGAATTGGATAAAACTATTTTAAAGTTCATATGGAACCAAAAAAGAGCCTGCATTGTCAAGACAATCCTAAGCAAAAAGAACAAAGCTGGAGGCATCACGCTACCTGACTTCAAACTACAAGGCTACAGTAGTAACCAAAACAGCATGGTACTGGTACCAAAAGAGAGATATAGACCAATGGAACAGAACAGAGCCCTCAGAAATAATACCACTCATCTACAGCCATCTGATCTTTAACAAACCTGACAAATACAAGAAATGGGAAAGGATTCCCTATTTAATAAATGGTGCTGGGAAAACTGACTAGCCATATGTGGAAAGCTGAAATTGGATCCCTTCCTTACACCTTATACAAACATTAATTCAAGATGGATTAAAGACTTAAATGTTAGACTTAAAATCATAAAAACCCTAGAAGAAAACCTAAGCAATACCATTCAGGACGTAGGCATGGGCAAGGACTTCATGACTAAAACGCCAAAAGCAATGGCAACAAAAGCCAAAATTGACAAATGGGATCTAATTAAACTGAAGAGCTTCTGTATGGCAAAAGAAACTACCATCAGAGTAAATGGGTAACCTACAGAACGGGAGAAAATTTTTGCAATCTACTCATCTGACAAAGGGCTAATATCCTGAACCTACAAAGAACTCAAACAAATTTACAAGAAAAAAACAACCCCATCAAAAAGTGGGCAAAGGATATGAACAGATATTTCTCAAAAGACGACATTTATGCAGCCAACAGACACATGAAAAAATGCTCATCATCACTGGTCATCAGATAAATGCAAATCAAAACCACAATGAGATACCATCTCACGTCAGTTAGAATGGCAGTCATTAAAAAGTCAGGAAACAACAGATGCTGGAGAGGATGTGGAGAACTAGGAACGCTTGTACACTGTTGGTGGGAGTGTAAATGAGTTCAACCACTGTGGAAGACTGGCGATTCCTCAAGGATCTAGAACTAGAAATACCATTTGACCCAGCAATTCCATTACTGGGTATATACCCAAAAGATTATAAATCATGCTACTATAAAGACATATGCATACATATGTTTATTACAGCACTATTCACAATAGCAAAGACTTGGAACCAACCCAAATGTCTATCAATGATAGACTGGATTAAGAAAATGTGGCACATATGCACCATGGAATACTATGCAGCCATAAAAAAGGATGAGCTCATGTCCTTTGCAGGGACATGGATGAAGCTGGAAACCATCATTCTCAGCAAACTATCACAAGGATAGAAAACCAAACATCACATGTTCTCACTCATAGGTGGGAATTGAACAATGAGATCACTTGGACACAGGGTGGGGATCATCACACACTGGGGCATGTCAGGGATTGGAGGGCTGGGGGAGGGATAGCATTAGGAGATATACCTAATGTAAATGACGAGTTGATGGGTGCAGCAAACCAACATGGCACATATATACATATGTAACAAACCTGCATGTTATGCACATGTACCCTAGAACTTAAAAGTATAATATTAAAAAATAAAAATGAAAAAAAACAAAAACAAAACCCTGACCTGCCAACCATCGGGGGGAGGTCAGGACTTAAATGTACGCTGTCAGGGCCCCCCTTGCTTGGTGCCTGCAAATAAACACCCTTCTTTTCCCACTAGAAAAACAAAAGTTAATTTGAGAACATGTTAGCCCACATAACTTAAAAATTTTGACAAAATGGAGAAATTTCTATAAAACAGCAAAAACAACTCAAAATGAAATTAAAGGCTTGATTTTTGTATAGCTATTAAAGAAACTGAATCCATAACAACAGTAAAAATATTTCCAAAAGAAAAAAATTAAGCCTAAATAATTCTACAGGTAAGTTTTACCAACCTTGCAAAGAAGACATGATTCTAATTTTACAAAACTCTGCTAAAGAATACTTTTTGTAGAAATATTACCCAAATCATTCTATAAAACTAGTCTGAAAATTAGTATGTAAAAGCAAAATTACGGGCCAGTGTCATTCATAGAGATGCAAAAATTCTCAACAAAGTATTAGCAAAATGAATCCAGTTTAGCAATTGCAAAAAAATACTTACAAATTCTTCCTGTCCATGTAGGCATACTCCTTTACAATATGACTGTCACTTCTCCCATTAAGAGGTGAAGTCTGTCTGTCCAAGCTTTGAATCTGATATTGACTATCTGACTTGCTTTGGCCAATGAGACATTAGCAAATATAAGGTTAGTAGATGTTTGGAATGTACTTGCACACTATGCTTGCCCTATCTTTATGCTGCAAACCCTTCTGCCACCATAGGAACAACGAGTCAGGGCTAACCTCCTGGAGAGAAGGCTGTGGTAGACATGGCGATTTGTTGCTCAATCTCCCTTCAAAGAAGGTCTGGTTGTCCAGCTGAAGGAAACGTGGTCAGCAGTCTTCAGCTGTCAGTTCCTCAGGGTCCACCTCAGCAGCAGAGGTCACAGTCTTGTGAAAGAGGTGTGTGTATAAAGACTGGCCACTTCAGCCTGACAGTGGACATCGCAGATGGGCAATGTTCACTCCAGAGTTCCCTACAAAGTGTGACAAGGCTTCATGAAGCCTGCATCACAGTTCAACTTCTCCCTCTGCAACAATCCCTTTTCTCCTTTTCTTTCACAGGTATTAGTTCCTAATACACACCTTGCACCTTAAATTCTATCCCAGAATCTGCTTCCAGAGAACCCTATCTATACCAAGACCCTGATGATCCCAGTCATCTCAGCTATTCCTGCTGAAGTTCCACTCATGTGAGTGAGGCCATCCTGGATCAGCAGAACCAGGATGAACCAGCTCCAACGTAAAAAGCAACTGACTCAGATAATCCTGAAAAATAACAAATATCTGTTGTTTTAAAATACTAAGTTTTGAAGTGGTTCTTTACATAGCAAGAGCTAGCTGGTACATCAGCATATTAAAAAGATAATACAAAAGTTGGACTTGAACTCCCGAGAGAACTCCACAAGAGAGCTGACATTAGAAAAATCTATGCCATTCACTACCTTAACAGTTTAAAAGAGGGAAAAATATATTATCATCCCAATAGATTAATTAAACCAAGTGATAAAAATAATAACCTTTTATTACTTAGAAAAAAACCTCTCAGTAAAATAGAAATAGAAAGACACTTTCTTAACATGAATAAAGGTGTATTCCAAAAACCTCGAGCAAGAATCAATTGAATAGTGAAATACTAAAATCTCCTTTAAAATCAACAACTAGCACTATCACTATTTTCATTCAATATTGCACTCAAAAAAAATAAAGAAGAAAAAGGAACATGATTTAGTAATAAAGAAATAGGGCCCCCCTATTTCTGATGTGATGACCCTACATGTGATGACTATTTATATAGAAAACCCTGGAACCTTTAGGTTAATTAGGAAAATAAAAATCTTAGCAAGGTGGCTGGCTATAAGTTCAGTAACAAAAACCAATTACACTCCCTGATGAAGTTAATTGCAAAAATAAAATAAAATTAAAAAACAAATTATGGTGCTATAAAGGAAGAACAAAAAATTAAGAAAGGTAATTTTTAAAAGCTACTATTTACAATAGCAACAGAGCTTTTGTAAGAAAGCCAACAAAAGATGTGAAAGACCTGCATGAAAAAAATTATAAAGTTTATTGAAAGATAAGAGAAGACCTAAATAAACTGAGAAATATATCATGTTCATTGATAGGAAGACTCATCATAAAATGGCAATTATCTCTAAATAACCTAAATGTACTATGAAACTATAAATACAATCTCAGTATGATTGTTAAAATTTTTTTATTTTATTTATTGTTTTTGTATTTGCCTCCTGGAGGCAGGAGCTCATTCTGTCACCCAGGCTGAAGTTCTGTGGCATAATCATAGCTCACTGCAGCCTCAAACTCCTGGGCTCAACTGATCCTCCTGCCTCAGACTCCCAAGTAGGTAGGACTACAGATATGCACCACCACACCCAGTTGATTTATTTTTATTTTTATTTTTTGCAAAGAATGGATCTGATTATGTTGCCCATGCTGGTCTCAAACTCCTGGCCTCAAGGAATCTCCCTGCCTCAGCCTGTCAAACTGTTGGGATTACTAGCATGAGCCACCACCATGCCCGGCCTCAACATGATTCTTTTGTGTATGGAATTTAATGAAGTGATAAAATTGACATGAATGCCTAAGGGGCCAAAAATAGCCGATACTCTCCTAAAAGTATTTTTCAACACATTAACTGATTCTGATTATAGGTAATTGTAATACAAAGAACACTTATAAAGAAATAAAAAAAGGTAATCCAAAAATAAATATGACATGAAACACATGAATACCAGAGAGTAAGGACCTGGCTTTTCAGTGATAGCAAAAAAAAAAAAAAAAAGAATGGTCAATAAACATATGACAAAATGCCCAACCTCATTACTAAACAAAAAATTAAAGACACTGCAAAAATACTATTTTACACCTATGATAGCAAAAACCTTTAAATTCTGACAATATTAAGTATAAAAGATGTTGTAGACCAATGAGTTCTTAATTCTGATAGTGGGAATATAAATTGGCATGAATTTTAGTTTTTCAAATGAGTGAGAAATTATGGAATCCAAATATTAATGAGGATGAGAACCCAGAGAGGTTAAGCACAACTAAGCATTTGTCTTTAAAAGAAACATCTGTGAAACTGAGGTACAGGTTTGACAACCTGGTAGAGTATGATAAACAAGACTCAAAATCCAGGAACTTCCTAAGGAAAGACACACCTGACGTTCGCTTTAAGTTGGAACCAGAAGGGCTGACCTCCCTGGACAAGTGTCCTCTAGAAATAAACCAAGTGGATTTGTGTATGTGTGTGTGTGTGTGCTTAACTTTTCTTTTCTTCTTTTTTTTTTAAGTGGATTTCAACGTGATTTTGTATCACCTGGGTGGTTCTGAGAACCTCAAGCTTTGAATTTGGAATACTCTAGCCCTAGGTAAGCCTCTCGGATCTGGTATAAGCAAGCAAAAATCTTCTCCGCATTTGGAAATCCATCTTTGGAAGATGCCATTATAGGAAACCTCATATGCTTGCTTTTTTTCCCCCAAGTAACATGACTAGCACAAAGACAAAGATAATATTCCACACACAACATAATCACAACATGATTATGTTGTGTGTGGAATTTAATGAACTGATAAAATTGATATGAAAGCTCAAAGGGCAAAAAAATAGCCAATACTTTCCTAAAAATGTTTTTTCAAAACATTAACTGATTCTGACTATAGGTTAGTAATTGTAACAAACAAGACACTTTCATCAAGAACCCACTGAAGCAATAGACAAAATGATGCTTTTCCCCATAATATAATTTCTAACTCTAAACATGACAAGTATTAAAAAAAATTGTTACATACACAGTAAACTTCAAAATAATTTTAAAAAGAAAAAAAATAAACAGTATTCTCAATGAACACATGCAGACAAATGCCTGACTTCCAGGTTGAATTTTTATCATGCTTTCTCTATGAGTGTGGTTTGCAGAATTCTTGTTTAAGCCTACTATTTCTCTATTACACTACATTAACTTAAAACCAGGAACCATGAAAACTAATAACCACAGTTACAAATTTGGGAAAGAAGAGAATGAGAAGAAATGCCACAAGTGGGAGAAAATAATGTGCAAAAGACATCTGATAAAGGACTGTTACTCAAAATACATAAAACTCTTAAACCTTAATAAGAAAATAAACCAATTTAAAAATGGGCAAAAGATATACAGATAGCAAATGAGCATATAAAGAGATGCTCAACATCATGTCATTAGGGAGATGCAAATTAAAATGAGATACCCCTACCAACCCATTAGAATGCCCCATATTCAAAACACAGACATCAAATGCTGGAAAGGATATGGAGCCACAGGAACTCTCAAGCACTGCTAGTGAAAATGCAAAACAGTACAGCCACTTTGGAAGACAGTTTGGAGCTTTCTTACACAACTAAACACTCTTATCATAGAATTTAGCATCAAACTCCTTGGTCCCAAAGGAGTATTTAGCCAAAAGAGCTAAAAAATTAGGTCCAGACAAAAACTTTCACATAGCAACTTTATTCACAATTCCCCAAATGTGGAAGCAATCATGGTACCTTTGAGCAGATAAAGAGATAAGCTGTGGAACATCCAGACAATAGAATATTAACCAGTGCTAAAAAGATATAAGCTAGCAAGCCATAAAAAGACATGTTACTAAGTGAAAGAAGCCACTCTGAAGAGGCTATAGACTGTATGATTCCACTTATATGACAGTCACATTCTGGAAAAGCAAAACTATAGAGATAGTAAAAAGATCAGTGGTTCCCAGGCATTAGGGGAGAGGGAAGGATGAAGGGACAAAGAACAGAGGATTTTCAAGACAGTGAAACTATTCTGTATGATGTTACAATGGTAGATAAATGTCATTATATATTTGTCAAAACTCAAAGAATATACAATACCAAGAGTGAACCCCAATATAAACTATGGACTTTGGGTGATAATATGTTAAGGTAGGTTTACGGACTGTGATAAATGTACTACTGTGGTGCGGAATGCTGATATGGTGGATGCTGATAGCAAGGGAGGTAATCACATGTGTGGGGGTGGGGTGGGGAAAGGATTACCTGGGAACTCTCTATACATTCTGCTCAATTTTGCTGTGAACTTAAAACTGCTATAAAAAATAAAGTCTCTTAAATTCTTTTTTTTTTAAATTGAGAAAAGGATGCTACGTGAGGATACTTTAAGCTATTAGATTCAGTCAAGAGACTCTGGGGCCACATTTATAATTATCCATTACCTAGCAAGTCATACAGTGAGGGCATGCCCTATACAGCTTACAACACAGAATCCAGCATGATATTCTAAATACCAAAAACAGCAGATGTTATGAAGAATATCTGAAAGAGCCAAGTTCTTTCCTAAAATTATAGACTGTTGTTATCAGTGCCAGAAATAATTAGGAAGTCTATTTTGGAATTCAAACACTTCAGGATTTGCTTTTCGAAGTTCATTTACTAAGGTCTAGTCTCACATCTTCCCTAATCTACTTTTTACTAATTAAGAATTTTGCTGCCATGCCAACAATACATTTTCTTAAAGAAAACAATCTTACAACTTTGAAATGTTAGTGTCATTTTATGCCACAAAACTTTATTTACAAAGTTTTTTAGAATATACTTGCTATCCACCCACTATTCCAAGAGTGAAATGATGTCAAATAGATTACACAGGAGCATAAAACAGAGAAAACAAGTCTACAATATATACAGTGCCATAAGTGGTTGCTATTTTTACAGTTTTCTTTTAAAGATAATCTACTGAATTTTTTTTGCTGATAACACTTAAGAGTGATGTTGTCTTCAAATGTAGATTTCCACAAGGAGTCAAGAGTATTACAGTCCAATATATTTTATAGGTGGTATGTGACAATTTACGAGTAACCGCAAATCATTTTTTTTCCCTTTTTTTTCCAAAAGTCTTGGATGATGAAGAATTATGACTTTCACCACCACTATAGTGTTCATATAAAGTCTGAAATTAAAAACACAAATCTGTTTGGTAATTTTTTAGTTCAATGTACTGTCACATTAGATGTATTTTGATGTATTCTAAATATAATACATTTATTTCACTCTTGCTCTTACAGTTGGGAAATTATTTTATAAGCTAATAGAGATAATAAAGAATTTTAAACACCAAGCTTGGTCTTAAGCATTACCTATCACGAGATGTAACTCAATCTTTCTATGAGAGAAATATAACAGAGCTACTAATAAACATACATATGAGACTTCAAGGTCTTATCTCTTTACTTTTTCTTAAATAAAGCTAGTCTTAGGTAAATTCCTATACAAAATGTATTTATAAGGAAACTTTATATAGATGATATTTTAACTAATAAATAGAAGACATTACAAATTATTATATAAATATAATAATTAGATATATATTAAAATCCATGTATTTAAAAATTACTTAAGACTCAGCTAACATTTAACTTATGAAGATGGCAGACATCTTTGCCCTCAAGGAACATACAACCTCAGTGATAAAAGTAACTAATCTACCCCAATTATAGCTATAAGAGGCTTTGAACAAGATATTAGTATAAATTTAAAACATGGAGATACAAAATACAGAGCAATTACAAAACATATTCGGTCCACTTTTAATTACTAAATCCATTGATTTAGCCATTAGCATTTAAGAAAATTTAAGAAAACAGTTACCTCATATCATATAAATGCAAATATAGTGAATGTATAGTAAATTCCTTCAGAAATGTACTCAAGTTCTTGGCAACTTAGATGGACTTTATACGTATCTAAAGAGCTACGAGTATTGATAGTTTAAGTTCCCGTAATTTTATGATAATTGTGTAACTGAAATATATAATTAGTAACTGCTTGTTGGCTAAACCAGTTGGTCAATAAGATTCATGGGGTTCTAGTAATAACTAGGTGCTTGAAAAATCATGGTATAGATATAAATGGACATTGGAGGCTAAACAGCTTGAGACTTGTGCTTTCAGAATTGTGTTGACTGCTGTATACAGCTTCAAAAAAGCCATTAGATGTAATGTCTCTAAGGAAAAAACTGGCTAAAAGGAATGAATTCAAAAGCTGTGTTAATAATGGTGCTGAGTTAAAAGACACATTATATTCTTGAATGCACCTTATGTGATGATCTACTTTGAACTGTACTGTATGCAGAAGAATACAAATCAAGTAAATCTGTATTTGTCAAAAGGCACATGTTAGGTATCTAAATGTAGAAACATGTTTCATAACTGATCTGATGATTGGACCAACTTTCCTTCAGACTGTTTCCTTAAGTGTCGAATTCACTACATAAAACAGTTAAAATTAATGTAAAGAACAGACATACTTACTTTAGCAGCTTTCAAAATGGAGTTAGGAGAATTCAGACCAACAAGTTGGCCCAGAACATATTTCATTTCTTCAGTGGTTCCCTTGGCCATTTGGTTACCTAAAAAATAAATCAATAATACACTAATACCACTAAGAAAAATATAAGTCCATTATAAATACACATTTTGTTTACCAGCACAAGTGATATTCCTGTAATTTATCACTGATTTTAACCCCTTATCTGGAATAAGTAAAAATAAATACCATAAGTAAAGAAAAAAAAGTTTATTTACTTTACTATTTATAATAATGGAACTTCCTTAAGGAAAAAGGCAGGCTGACAAAGGGTAGGCAATTTAGATTCTGTCTTTGTTATATCAATAGGTAAAAGACTGTTTATATTACCAATCTAGTAACAGACAAATTTTTAAAGAAGTAGTACCTGGATGAGTTTGAATTTGAACGTATGGATGAGCCAGGAGCTCAGGAATGGATATCCTCTGTTTTGGGTCCCTTTTTAAACAACACTATTAAAACAAAGATATTTTAAAGAGAAACAAAGCAGGTTTTCATATATGACATTGATAAAGTATATTTCCAGATTACATTACGTTATAAAAGTTGCTTTTTAGATATCCCACTCAAGTAATGATAGGATTATTTCTCCCAAGGCACTTTTGCAAAATCCCCAAGTATTTACAAGCTTTAAAACATCTTCAAAGTAAAAAACTAATTCAGTTAGCAATTCTTTTGAATAGAACAGTTATATCTAAGCCAGTTACACAATTCCAATTATTTCAGCATTTAAGTAAATAATTAGTTACATGATATTAATATTACCTTTAACACATCCTGAAGATCTTTCTCTGGAATATCAGGAAATTCAATTTCATGATTAGGATCAATTATGGCATGCAACTTAGAAATCTGATTAATTATATGCTGAAATGGTGTTTTCCCATAAGTCATATAGTACAAAATACATCCTAAGGACCAAACATCACTTTTGGGGCTTATCTAAGAAACAAACAAACACAAAAAAGTTGCTGTTATTTTCATGTAAAATGTAAAAACATATATATTATATATATTTAAAATCATAATTAAATCTCAATGAATGTGTACTACATTATGGTAACATGACAAAACATCTTTTTCTAGTTTTCATTTCAGTTGGTTATTCCATCAGAAGATATGAGCTTTACTTTAAATCTTTCTATAACCTCGTAAGTAAAATATTCCAATTAAGACAAAATATTAAATTCTTTCCAACTTGTGAAAATATAAACTAAAAAATGTAACTATAAGTTTTAAGTTTACTTGTTTTCCCCAGAATTATTGGATTATAAATTTTTATATAAGTTCAAAGTATGTATACAGTTTTAAAGGTTGTTTAAATTATGCAACCCTTCAGATAAGACCATTGGAAATAATAAATAAATAATACAACTTTAAACCCAAACGCATATATTATAGAACTATGCTGAGCTTGTGTGTCCAAAATCCCCAAGTATTTACAAGCTTTAAAACATCTTCAAAGTAAAAAACTAATTCAGTTATCTATTCTTTTGAATAGATCAGTTATATCTAAGCCAGTTACACAATTCCAATCACTTCAGCTATTTCAAGTAAATACTTAGTTATATGAAATTAATATTACCTTTAACATATCTTGAAGATGTGTTACTAACTGGTAATGCTATGTGTCTGTTTCCTCACCTCTGGTATAGACATTATAAAAGTACATTGTCACGGGCATTAAATGAAAAACCATAAATATGGTTAATCATAGAGAAAAGCTTCTGGTTATCGTAAGTACTGAAGTTGTAAAGCAAATGAAAATAGAATTGATAAATGAAGTCAGGAACTGCTTGTTTAAGATGAACAAAACCACAGAAAGTCTAATAAAAACACAAGAAAGTTAAGTTTTAGAAGAAGAGTGGAGGCTAAACAAATATAAAAAGAATTTTATGAAAACATTTGGCAAAATTTTATGCCAGTTATTTGAAAAACACTTAAAAGCCAGATTTTCTAAGGAGGAAAATATAATTTAGTAAAACAAAACAAAACAAAAAAACACATTTATCAAGCAATGATTCTGAGCTGGATAAATGTACTAAGTACTTTATATATTCTTTCCCATTTAATCCTCGATTTATTTTATAATAGGCACTGTCTATAGGCACAATTTAGAGAGGCAGATCTATGGCTTGAATGAATGCAGGTCCCTGGGACAATTTGTGCTTGCACTCACTTGGTTACACTGATGTACAGAAAGGTTAGCCTGGGAGTCCAAGGCATCACAGTAGGCAAAAGGAGTCCCTGACAAAGGGCACCCAAGAGGCTAACACAAACTCATCGAGGTAGTGAGATAAAGTCAGTGAAAAAGTAGCCAGTGGCAGGCCAGAAAACAACTACATTCTCCAGCTGTACTTGGAAATGTAGAATTCACAAACGAATAAGTGGTGAAAAATAATAAGAATTGCAAACAAAAAAAACCAGCAATGTCTCTGTAATGGCCTAAAAAGTTTTAGAACTTAAAGAAATTGTTATCTGGTAAGTTTATTCAGAAAACAGCGCATTCCCTACTGTTACCAGATAATTGCGATGTAAATAATCTTTTCAGTACCTTTGACTTAGACTTCCCATTCTCTCTGGAGGAAGACATATCTTTGATTGCTTCTGGTGGCATATAATTAACTGTGCCAACCTACACGCCAAGTCAGAGAAAACACAAATCAATGAAAATATTTCATTCTGCTTTAGATTCTTAAAAATACAAATGCCAGATCCTTGGAAACTTGGCTAATTATAGATTTCAACGATATCCTTGCAAACTTCAAATAACTGCTGACAATGTTAAGATATATATATCAAATTTCTTCCCAATTGCAGCAAAATGAGTTGGGTTCATAATCAGCAAAGTGACTCCTTTCAGAATGCTGTGCTTTTTCTGTGATTATAGTGGGCAACTAGTAAAGTCTGCCCTAAAAACTGTCCAGGCTAAAATTCTATTAATGGCCATAAACTTTGAGGCCATTGAGGGACTTACCATTCGTTTCTGTGTTGTAACATATTCAACTTTAAAAATATATATTTTTTAAATAAGCCAACCAATACATAAACAAAAAGACCATCTAGCTTTGTCCCACAGTAGTCCTCTGAGTTTCTACAGCATGATATGCCAACCTTACAACAGCCTC
Source organism: Theropithecus gelada (assembly GCF_003255815.1). NCBI lineage: Eukaryota > Metazoa > Chordata > Mammalia > Primates > Cercopithecidae > Theropithecus > Theropithecus gelada. Next base: position 78,979,295 of record NC_037671.1, on the reverse strand, counting down.
ATTTTCTTCTAAAATAAATGGTTTGCTTTAAACACAGAATATATCTACTTTAGGGCCTTGACATGGAAGATACTGTCAAGCTGATTTACAACTCATTGTTCTGCCATACTTTTGATATAAAGAGACATGACTCTCAAATAGGGCAAGTTGTCCATCTATTCCTCCTAACAAAGTCTATTTTACTCCTGGGATTAAGGTGAACTCACATCAAAAATCTGTAAACACAAAACATATCATCTTGGCTCCAAGCAAGAATATCTTTTAGATATACTTTGGTGCCATTGCTTTAGTTTTTATAGAACAACTTCATTAAGTTTGCTGTTACAATATCTATTATAAAAATGTTGCTTATAATACTTATGGCATTTACAATATGAAGGCCCATTTAAGAATTTTTTTTCCAATTTCAGTGATAGGAAAAGGTCTGCTTCTCTAGAAGAATAAAAATAATCTTACCTCACAGACAATGAAAAACATATAACTGCAACTATCTCTTTGCTACAAGGAAACTCTGAGCCAAATTTTCAGGTCAATTTTTGATCATGACCAAGTGATTTCCAAGGAAGGTATTACTGTTTCTCTACTTCAGCTGTAGTAAAACCATTCAAAATTGCTAGGGATATTACCATTTGATCTTGATTTTTTAAATTATAATGATTATGGTTTATATTTTTAAACCCATTCTTATTAAAAGACTTCAAATCCTTTAGAGATGATTAAAAATATAATACTCATTTGCAATATAATACTTCACAGGTGAAAAAAGAATTGAACTCTACTGTGAGATAACCAACATTAAAAGTCTTACCTGAGAATCTTTAACAATACTTGTTGTATCTGGTTGCATTTGGTTTGCGATCCCAAAATCGATTAGCTTTAGCATTCCATCAACTATCAGAAAGTTAGCTGGTTTAAGATCACTGTGAACAATGCCTTTAAAATAAAATTCCACTATAATATTAAACAATGCAAAACATCCTAAGGACCAAAAAATTCAGTCTACAGGTCAAGCTGTATTTATTCCTTCAATTAGTGAATCCAATTCGATATTTATTTTTTTATATATTCTGCAAACACTTACATAGCACTTGATATGTGCCAGGCACTGTTCTAAGCTCATTGTTTATACAGTACTGAATCATTTAATCTTCACAACAATGCTGAAGTATTATCATCATCCCCATTGTAAGGCAAGGAAGCTAAGGCAATGAGAGTTTAAGTAACTTGTACAAGGTCACACGGCCTAAGTGACGGTGCCATGAGTTGAAGCCAGACAGTCTGGCTTCAGAAATCTATCCTCTTGATCGCTGTGATTCACTGCCCACTAGACAGCATCATAAATTATACTGTCAGACAGTAAGACCCTAATGCTCCTGACATCTCCACCCCATAGCCCTGATCTTGATCACTGGTGAATTATCTTTTAACTTACAGAAGGAGGGATATAAGGAGGAGATAAATTACAATTAACTAGGATAACAGTACTAAGAACAAAAAAAATATATAGGACAAGGTAAAGGCAGAGAAAAACCCTAAAAAGAACCAAGGACAAGTAAAAACCAACCCAGAAGGTAGGTCTAACAGTAAAAAACAAACCAAAAAAACACAACTCTCACATAGGGCATACAATACAAAATGATTAGAATGAGTAAAGTAAACATCTCATATTTTTTAGGATGCCTGAACCCCAAAGTCTTAGACCTGCTATAATCCAAGTATTTGGAGATAAAGATGACAGACTACGTTAATACTGAGAAAAATACATTTTGTATTACAGATGTGGGAACTTGAGTTCGTGTCCTATATCCTTTGGGTTAACAGTGTTTTAAGAAATGGTTTTGTTCCTTTATCTTTAAATAAACTTCTAATTATTTAGTTCATCTAGTTAAAGATACCAACAACCAATGCCTTAAAATTATAGGTATATTTCTCTAAGATGACACTATTAACAAATATTTTAACCTTACAAATATAAAAAAACCATTAAATACCATGTTGATGGATTGTGTGAACTGCCTCTAACATATTTTTCCAGTAACTCTTGCGTTCCCATGGATCAATGGATTTTTTCTTTTTAAGCCAACTATTAAGATCAATATTTCCACACTCCATTACCATGTAGATGTACTGGTCCGTGATTTCACTGCAATTAAACAAATAAAAACAACAAAACAATAAATGGCTAGGTTATATCAAAGTTTACTAAACATTTACCTGAAGAACTATAGCAAAAAGTTTTCTTTTTAAATTTAAAAAGGATTCTTACTAATCATAAAGTCGGATGATCTTATCACTGTGTTGTTGTAGTTTATTCAAATAAGCTATTTCGTTCCGGTAACTATCAAGAGTTTGGTTATCTGCTTCTTCTAAGTTCACAAATTTTATAGCATATATCTGTTTCTTTTCATTCAACACCTGAAATACCTACACAGTAGAACAAAGAGAAGTTTAGAATGTACTATTTATACACTGTCACACAATGATTCTAAATGTATTAGAATTTTAGGTTGAGAAAATTCTAAAGGAAATACTGATATGAACAATGAAAAGTTTCGGGCCTATTTTGAGTGTAGAAGGAGAGAAATAATTCTGATAGCAGAGTTACAATCCATTCCCAACGACCTATGATGATGGGCATTCAATAATTTAAAGGTATAAATCTAAAGTTTCTATATCAACATGTAAGAAAAGTTTAAATTTCATATATATAACAATCTGTTGGATGCCCTAACCAGGGAAACAGCATAAAGAAAAAGACATCCCAAAATGTTAAGGACAAGCCTGGTGTAGTCGTGTGCTCCTTTAATCCCAACTACTCAGAAAGCTGAGGTGGGACAATTGCTTGAGGCCAGGAGTTTGAGTCCAGCCTCAGCAAGATAGTGAGACACTGTCTCAAGGAAAAAAAAAAAGTTAAGGATGACTAAAAGCTATGATATAGAGTCAATTCAATTCACAGATGTTGTTTTCTCCATAGTGCCGCGACTTAGCAATTTCATTCATGTGACAGAAAATATTAAAAAATATATACTAATCATAAGCTATCAGTATATCCAGCTGTGAATAGTAGAGTAGGTCTGAATTTCAAAGTAAAGCTGGCAGGAACAAGATGTTCTTGTATGTTGTCAGGATCTCTGAGATCAAAGTTCAATTGCTCTGGCTATAAAAGATGGTCAATTCCTAAGTAACATTTATAGGACAGATAACATTTTTTAAAATAGAAAACAATGCAAATGTAGCTAACTTTCCGCAGAAATGCAACAAGGATGGTGCTTTTAAAACTCAATTCAAATACAAAATGCCTGTGTATACAAGAAAAATTATATTCATTTACCCCTTTTGACATATTTAAGTAAAAAATCATTTAACCTTGACTGCCCAGCAGATACTGGGAAGGAATAAGAAAAGAGCCCAAGTGTTTATGAGGTTGATGTGCTAAAACTGCACTAACAAGGAGAATTTATTAGGCCCCTCAGGTATAGCTTGTGTTTAAGTTTTAAGTATGAGACTCGAATGAAGTATTACTAGTTTTAGTAGGATACACAGCAAATTAGAGGGGGATGGGGCATAAGAGGGATAAGAAAATAACAATACAACAGATAAGGATTTAAAAATAGCAGCATAAAGCCATTTTGTAAAAGGTAAATAACCTCATTAATCCATGACCCTGAATGTGATGGCTAATGTCTTATTTGTATGTTCTGGTAGTATATTTGTACAATGAAATAGCTTTGTATCATAAAAATAAAATTTAAAGATTAGAAAACATAGGATATGAAACTTAGGAAAGACTAGAAGGAAATAACTGTATTTGAGCTCCAGCTCCATCTTTATCAGCAACCTAACTTTGGGCAAGTTCCTTAGTCTCTCAAAACTCAAATGCTGTTAGTAGTACCTACGGCACAGGATTGGAAGGATGACTCAGATGACTGACATCTGCAGTGCGTTCTGTAGTGTGTCTGGAGTGAAGCAAACGTTAGCTACCATCACTGAAGACATTCAGGACAGAATAAAGTGGACATTTTAAAACATGCTAAAGTTTTCGGACATATCAGAAAAAAAAAGTACAGGATACTAAAGCTATTTATGTAATAAGATCTTAAAATTAAGTAAACAAATGAAAACTTTTAAATCAACTTTTTGTATGAATGAGCTTATTATTGCCCCCACTGTCCCTGTTCCGGCAAAACTCTTGCAATCTGGTTTAGGTAAGCCTTATTTCAATTTCATAGAGATCGTGTCAGAATTATGATTTGTTAGTTTTATGGGAAGTTACCAGTGTCTTGACCATTCTCATTACCCCATGACTGTTCTAGATACTCTCAATAGCCTCCTTAAAAGTTGGTCACTGCCTAAACTCTGAAACAGGCAAAGCATAAATGGTATTAGTTTCATAAAGCATGTTACTTTCTTTGAGGCATTTGATTTTTTTCAACTCAATCATAATTAACTTAAATGATAATTTAGTTGAATTCAGAAAATATGGGCCAGCCATCGCTTTATCACTTGGCCCTTGACTTAAGCTTACACCTTCATTATACTCCAAGGAAAAAAATGTTAAAATGCCATTAAAATGCCACTCTACATTCTCTGAAAACATACCACTAAATAAATATCTCTATTAAGTGTCATTACCTTGATACTACTAAAATATAGCCAAATAACAAATAAATAATAAATATCAGCCAAGTAATTTTTATGAAAGCAACTAAATTAGGTAATTCAAATAGACTGATAAAAGGAAATGTATAATGAAACCAATATTTATTGAAGAGTTGATACACATGGGAATGCACATACCTTATTTATTTATTTATTTGAGACGGAATCTCGCTCTGTCACCCAGGCTGGAGTACAGTGGCACGATCTCGGCTCACTGCAAGCTCTGCCTCCCGGGTTCACGCCATTATCCTGCCTCAGTCTCCCGAGTGGCTGGGACTACAGGCGCCCGCCACTACACCCGGCTAATTTTTTTGTATTTTTAGTAGAGACGGGGTTTCACCCTCTTAGCCAGGATGGTCTCGATCTCTTGACCTCGTGATCCGCCCACCTCAGCCTCCCAAAGTCCTGGGATTACAAGTGTGAGCCACCGCACCCAGCCATCCTTATTTTTCATAAGTTAATAAGACAGCCTTATGCAAGTCTAATTATTGTTAGTGAGATTAGGAAATTACAGTAAAACTTAAAATGAGTCCAACAGTTTTTGTTTAATGTGTTTAATGTGTTTTGTTTAATTTGTTTAATGTGTTTTGTTTAATGTGTTTAACAACTTATAATAGCAAAAGAGCTTAGGACGGACAGCTTACTCATTCAACTAATAAATTCAATCCCTATCTGTTCTAAGTACTGTTCTGGATACCGGGGCTAGTATCACTGAGCAAATCAGAAAAACATCACTATCTTCATGGAGCTCACATTCAAGTGCAGGGGGACACAAACAAAAAATCAAGTAAGTAAATTACAGAATGTGTTAGAAGGTAAGATACACAGAAAAACAAACCAGGCGGGGAATAGAGAACATTGGTGATTAAAGGTAGGAGTTGCAGTTTTAGAGTGTGGGCAAGGAAGGCCTAACTCAGAAGACACATGATGATATCTAGAAGAAAACAGGATGTTATGTTAAAATAGGCCAGGAAGAACTGAAATAAGCTAACACAGAAAGACAAATACCTCATGTTCTCACTTATATGTGAAATCTAAAACAATTAATCTCATAGAGAAGAGCTCACACCACTTTTGACAATAGTGGTTACCAAAGGCTGGAGGTTGAGGGAAATGGGGAGATGTTGGTGAAGGAATACAAAGGCTCAAATAGGAGATACAAGTTTGGTTTTTTTTTTAGATGATTAGCATAGCATGCTGAAAATAATAATTGGATACTATACATTTCAATATTGCAGAGTCAACTGCTAATGTTCTCATCACACAAAAAAATTGAGGTAATAGATGTTAATTAGCTTAATCATTTCACATTGTATTAAAAAAGCTAATACCACCCTGTACCCCATAAAAATATACAACTATAATTTGTCAATATACAATTTTAAAAAATAGACCAGGAGGGCAAGGACTGAGTCAATGAAATCCTTTAGGAGGCTACTAAAGTAATTTAGGTGAAAATACAAAAGTTGCCTTGACCAAAACAATAATGCTGGAGATGATGAGAAACAGATTCTGGAGATACTCTGAAGTAGAACCAACAAGATTTGCTGATTGGCTAGATGTGTGTGTGAGAGTAAGAGGCACCAATTTTTTGGTCAATCAATTGGAAGAATGAAGCTGCCATTTACTGAAATGGGAAAAGCTATGGAGCAGGAGTTGTGTTTGGACATATTGTTTTAAATGCCTGGTAGACACTAAGAAGCGATGTTGAATAGTCAAGTTGAATATACAAGTCTGCAATTCAAAGGAGAGGTATGAGCTGGAAATACAAGTTGGAGAATTGTCGGCATATACATGATATTTGAAACCACAAGACTGAAAGAGAACACCAACAGAATGAGTTTAAGAAAAAGATGAAAGAGGGTTGAGGACTAAGCCCTGGAGCACTGCTTCACTGAGATCAGGAACATGAGGAACATAGTTACGGCCAGTTTGAGAAGAGAAAAACACAAACCAAGTGTGGAAAAACGCTTGATTGAGAAAAAAAAATCAGTTGTCCCAAATGCTTAGTAATCCAAAATCTAAGCTAAGAATCAGATTTGGCAAAAAAAATGGAGGTCATTAGTGGTCTTGATTACAGTTATTTTGGTGAATGATGAAGGCAAAAATCTAACGGAAGTAGATTTAATTGAATGATAATTAAAGATGGTAAATTTAGATAATGCCTTCAATCTAGAGATGTAAAATGATATAAATTTAGAACTCACGTAAGTTTAGAAAATAATCTAATTCCAGAAATTCACTTGTTACTGAATTCTGTTTCTGAAATGAATAACTGAAAACAAAACAAAATCCATCAGCAAAAATCCTTGCTGAATGATTCTAAACATATTAGCAATTTACATCACATTCTGACTCAGAAATTTCTGATTCTTTTGTGATAATACATAGTGGTCATTCACTACCGCATGTCAATGTTTTTGTTATTAAAGAAGAAGTTTAGAAGCATAGGACATTGAAAGGAAAGGCAGGAGACGGGGAATAAGAAATCTAAAGAAGATATGTCACATGTGAGGCAGTGGGAAGAGAAGGGCAGGTGTTAAGATGGCTTTTTGGCTCAAGGGCAACATGGCCCCTAGAAGTTAAGGAAAAGCAGCCCTCACAGGTAAAAAGACAAAAAAATAGAAAGTCTAAAATATTTTTATTTATTTCTTAAATATTTTAAGATACTTACCTTGCTTGAACCTCCACTTCCTATCTGCTTTAATATGGAATAAATTCTTCCTTTAACCGAAATGCATTCATTTGCTGAAGAGGATGCTAAAACCTAAATAAGTAAAATATATAAATAAAAGTTCAATCAATATGCCTAAGAAACTAGCTTACATTTGGTATAGTCAACTGCTCCCCATTTTGAAATTATCTTAAATCTTAATTAGAAATGTTACAATATTTTTAAAAGGACTTGCTCTACTTAAATAAAAAAAACCTTAAAAAATAATGTAGACAAACTTCTAAGATCTCCCCCTTCAACTGGTTTTGACTTCAAAAGAAATTTCGAGGAGGAAAAAAACACTTAATATGCAATCTGCAAACTTATAAGCTTAAAAAAATATATAAAAACTAAAATATAAAATTATATTTTTCATATTTCTTTTCTTTTTCCTTATACCTCTTTACTTACATATGTACATATACACACACATAATTATATCTGTATTTTTTTTTTTTTTTTTTTGACAGGGTCTCATTCTGTCTCCCAGACTGGACTGCAGTGGCATGATCTCAGCTCACTGCACCCTCTGCCTCCGAGGCTCAAGCGATTCTCCTGCCTCAGCCTCCCGAGTAGCTGGGATTACAGGCATGCCACTACCATCCGGCTATATCTGTATTCTTCTTTCTCATTTAGCGTTATATTATAAAGGAAGCAATGTGCTAAGGTGCTAAGAGCTCTAGAGTCAATGAGACAAATGCAAATTTCAGCAATGTCCCTGACATGGTTTGGATCTGTCAAATTTCATGTCAAATTATAATTCCCAATGTTGGAGGTGGGGCCTGGTGAGAGGTGACTGAATCATGGGGGTAGATTTCCCCTTCAGTGCTTCTCTGAGAGTTATCAAGAGATCTGGTGGTTTAAAAGTATGTGGCACCTCCCCACAACTCTCTCTCTTCCTCCTGTTCCAGCCATGTGACATTTGCTCCCTTTCACCTTCTGCCATGATTGAAAGTTTCCTGAGGCCTCCCCAGAAGCCAAGCAGATTGCCAGCATCATGCCTACTGTACAGCCTGTGGAACCATTAGCCAACTCAACCTCTTTTCTTTATAAATTACTCTCAGATATTTCCTTATAGCAGTGTGAGAACTCATTAATACAGCCCCACACTTTGTGCTGAGTGATATTCAAAAGTTACTTAATTTTTCGGAACCTCAGCATCTTCCCCAGCAAACTTTCAGGTGATGTACTATACAACCTGCCCCATCATCCCTTTCCTTATACTGGAGGATCTCTCTGTGTACCTATAAATGCTTTGAACAGATGGAGTGCTGAGAGGACTTATTCTGAGCTGATAAAGAAGTTGAAACAAAAAGAGCTCCTGATTAGCTGATTAACCAAGTTGAAATAAGGTCTGAATAAACCTCAATTTAACTAAGGCCTGCTTTAGGTTCCAAATGGTAGACTCTCTCATGTAATCTCCTATTTAAATAAAAAGTTAGTATTCTAATTTTTTCACCTCTAGGATTGAGATACACTGTTGAGTCCATATATATTTTCTGTAACAAAGTGTTGGGCTTTTTGTGTTGTAATTTCATCATTTCCCCACTCCTTTCTTTTGTGCCTCCTCTCTCTTCTTCCTTTCATATTTAAAACTGTGAACATTGCCGAGGGAAGAAAGCAGTTCAATGTCCTTTCCCCATGGCTGCTGACAGTTTTTAAAATAAAATAGTTCTTATTTGTGATTCAACACTAATGTGAACTCCAGTTTCCTATACAGGACATTCCACATCCCCCTTAGTCTGCCCTACTCACTGTTGTTAGAGTTTCCAAAATGCAAATCGGCTCTTTTCACTTTCCCTGCTTCAACCTCTTCCAAAGCTTCCCACCCTCTTAGGGTAAAACTTAAGGGCCCAGCAAACCTTGGGACTCACCCCTTCCCCTTCCTGAGCTCTAGCCACACTGTGGCCTCTTTCAGTCCTCTCCTGACACTGGCCTCTTCTAGAAGGCTCCACCAAGCCCCTTCACTTGTCATCTGTGACTCGTCTTCTGGATTGCAACTCAAACAGGGCCTGACAGTAATAGCTAAATAAACGTGTTTTGAATCAATGCATGAACAAACTTGATCATTTTTCTTTTTCCTCTGTAATTTATTATATTGTTTCAATCCTCAAAACACTATCACCTCTTTCTAGTTAGTATCGACTGTCAGTTCATTGTTTTATCCATTATTCTTTCAAACTGCGCAAATTATACATAACGCAAAATTTACCACTTTAACCATTTTTAGGTACAACTCAGTGCATTAAGTACATTCAGTATGTGATGATGAAAAAGTTCTGGAGATGGATGGTGGTGCAAATATCATCACTGAAACTCTATACCCATTAAACAGTAACTCCCCATTCCTCCTTTTCCGTTCCCTGATAACCACTGTTCTTATTCTGTTGACTAATTTTTTTATTAGTTGATTTTTATAGTTAATTACTCATGGGTTTTTTTATTGCTTTATTTAAATAACGACTGCTGCTAATATTTCTGATTTACTAAGTGTCATGCTCTGTATTAGGAGTTACATATATATTAACTAATTTAATCTTCATAACCATCCTAGGAGATAGCTGTATTAATTTTATAGATGATGAAATGGGCACAGAAAGTTTAGGTAAGTTGCAAAAGATCACAGAGATGGTAAGTAGTGAGGCCAAGATTCATGCCCAGTGTCTCCAAGGCCCACATTTTCTAACAGTTAATTAAGCTGCCTCTAGGACAGTTATTAGAAACCAACTTTTGCCTCATCAGCAAAAAAATCTTTCCTCTTAGTTTATAGTTATTAGTATAATACATTCTAGCAGTACCTCATATTGCTATTCTGATATTTTTGAAAATTTACATTTCCAAATGAATTGTATACTAACAAACAAAATGAAGCTGCTCAGTAGCAGCTGACAAAACACAACAAAAAGTAACCTCGGCCAGGTGCAGTGGCTCATGCCTGTAATCCCAGAACTTTGGGAGGCTGAGGCAGGCGGACCGCTTGAGGCCAGGAGTTCGAGACCAGCCTGAGCAACATGGTGAAACCATATCTCTAGTAAAAATACAAAAATTAGCCAGGTGTGGTGATGCGTGCCTGTAATCCCAGCTACTCGGGAGGCTAAGGCACGCAAATCACTTGAACCTGGGAAGCAAAGGTTGTAGTGAGCCGAGATCGCGCCACTGCACTCTAGCCTGGGCAAGAGAGCGAGACTCTATCTCAAAAAAACCCAAATAAATAAAAATAAAAAATAAAAGGTAGCCTTGATTATAAGAGAAGTTTTATCCAGCTATTCAAACTGGATCCTTTGGCCTAGTTAATAAGAGTAACTTCATCAGCTTCTTCAATAATGAACCTCTCAAAGCCACAAGGCACACTCTTATCAGGATAGCAGGAAGGTTTTGTCTAGTGGAAATAAGAATGGCCAAGTTCTTAAGACCTTTCCTGATATCTAGATGCTATAAAAATAAAAGCTGTACAAAACTGATTGTATCTTAACATATACCATCATATATAAAGCTTATCGAACCTGTAAATTTTGAAGTGGAGTGGCAGGTATTTGCTGCTGTTGCTGCTGGAAACAGGCAGGTTGGCCATAGGGTGTTGACAACTGACAAGCAGGTGGAAAGTCATTCTTTACAACTGGAGTTCTAAAACTAGGAAATATATATTTTTTATTTAAAACATTACAATTTAATAAATAAGATTCTGATTGTTTTCAAGTATTTTAAAAGGCTGATATAAACGTAAAAGTGCTACATCAAACAGAACCCAAGTCAATTTACATGATATAGCTGACATTTATTCCAGATATGCCACCACCGAATATTTAATTTTGGGGAATTCTTTCTGAAAGTAAATATTTGTATGCAGACAAGAAATCTTTGTTTGTAAGATAAAAAAGATGGCATTTAAAATACAAAGTAGTTAGAGTTATTTTATACGAATTTAGCAAACGTCAGCTTATGGCCGGTCACATATTTTGAGTGTTTTTTTAAACAGTATTCTTCTATAATGGCTTGCTAGAAACATCAGAAAGCCAGTTACGTCAGAGGAGTTTGGCCTTTGAGCTTAAATCTGTCCAGCATACATTTGTGCTTTGTTTGCCTTGTTTGCTATTAATATATCCTCAACACCTAGAACAATGCTTGGCACGAAAGAGCTCCACAAATATTTGTTAACAATAATTAACTTAATGTCACAAGAAATATCTATTATTGCTATTTTAGTTAGCAATCATTCTTTAAAATATTCTACATATAATAAAACGAGGCAATATATAGTAAAACTATATTAAGTGGGTAGGAGGCTGTGTTATAAAATCTTTAAGGCCAGTTCTAATTAAGATCAAGAATTACATTATGAAAATGAAACGTAAAAGATGACATGGATTTAAGCTATCCCCCAAGACATTCAAGATACAGCCACTGGTTGATGGTTGTAATGTACCACACCCCTTTATTTCCTTTCTCTGAAATGTCATTCATTTTTTTTTGTAGTATCCCTTGCGTTCCCTGTCAGCACACTCATCATCCAACTTCTTCACTTATCCATCATTCCTATCCACTCAAGTACTACACCCTTGAATATCCCCAGAACTACATGAACTGTAGCAACCAATCTCTTCCAGAAGCTATCACTTTCCAATTACCACCACTCACGTGAAAAAATTCATCTACTCTTTATCCGCTCTAAGAATACTAACCTTTAAAATCTCTCTCAATAGAGAGATATCTGCATGGCAATACATGATTATCAAGACGTTTTACATCCTTAGAATATTTATAGGTTGTAGGTACAGATTACAATATGACAGAAACTACATTCACAACAATCCTTAAAGATATGTATTTTTGCAACCACTTTCCCCTTTCCATTTTATAGATGAAAACAATGATGCTGAGAAAATAATATGAAGTTGGAAAGTCTTTAAAGTAAAAGAGCAGGATTTAATCCCATATTTATTTGGCCCAGAAGCCCATGTTAATTCTATCATACCACCCTGCCAATCAAGCAAGGGGCCAAAAGTAATTACCAGCTCATGTAATCATCCAAGGTATTGCTGCTTGGTGTCTTACAAATAGATTTTGGGTCAAACCATTTAGATGCTGACATTGGCGGTGACTGTTTTGAAACTGAAAAGACAGGTTGCTCAAAAGTGGTGTGTTTCTGCTAAAACAAAATAAGGAACACTATGATTTAGAGTTTTTAAATTAGTTGCCTGTTCACTAGTTTTTACAAATATTACAACTTTTAAAATAAAACAATAACATATGATATACAAAAACATACTAAAAGGGGTAGGCATATAAATATACATTTTAGACTCTCAATAAATTTTTTAGTGTAGTTATTTTACTCCAAATTCTTAAGCCTAGTACATTCTGCTCAAACTGATGGCAAGTACAGGGAAGGCACACAAAATTGTTTAAAACAGAATTTAACATTCTCCTCTATCAGAGCTATTGTAACAGGTATTAAATTCTTATAATCTAAAATAGTAGTCTGTGTTGCTGAAAATCAGCCTTTCTTTAATCAATAAAACTCTATTCCCTTCTCCTCAAATGCGGCAGAATACTAATTACTTAGCAAAATGTGGAACGACAAATGCCTATATTGTGTCTGCCATAAGAAGAGACAGAAATTCTTTTTCCAAAAGCATTGTAAAAAAAAAAAAAAAAAAAAGAACCTGTAGGATTCATCCTGTACAAACACCAATGATGAAAGAACATTCGCTGTAGCAGAGATCAGCAAATTACAGCCTACAGGCTCAGGCTGAATGTGGCCTGCTGCCTGCCTATTTTTGTAAACAAAGTTTTATTAGAACATGGCTATGCCAATTTGTTTACATATTGTCTATCGCTTTTATTTTCATGCTCTAATGGCAGAGGTGAAAAGCTACAACAGAGCCCTTCTAGCCTGCAAAGCCTGATAACCCCTTTATAGAAAGTTTGCTATAACCCCTGCTGTAGCACATCTCAATTAAATAGAGAACCAAGTTTTGCTTGAATACTTTTAGTAACTAAGCATCACTAGTCTACAGAGGTTCACTTCAATTTTGGGACAGCTTTAGTTATTAGAAAATATTTGCAAATAAATTGGATTAAATTGGTTTATCTATTATAATTTCAACACACTGGTCCTCATTACGCACTTGAGAATTACAGTGGCTAAATCTATCCTACTTTCTACATTTCAGTCTTGGCCAAGAAATTTTTTTTCCAGGAAAAATTTTCCCTCTTATTTAATACTTCGTGTGTCTATGCTTACGTGCAAGCATGCACATATTTTAGGATTAGTGGTAAAGATGTTACTGAGGAACTGCTGTAGTAAGATTAATGAACAAGGAAAATGAAAGAGATCATGCTCATAGAGTGGAATGTCTGCATTTGCGATTTTAGAGGTCAGAATTGAGGCTATAAGGAGTGGGTGGCTAAAGTAAAATTAAGGAAATGGTCATGAGATAGGAAGAAGTTAGAAAAATGAAGGCCAGCTGTAGGACTGGTAATACACAGGAGTGTAGAAGCCAACAAAAATAGTGACAGTTGTTGGGATCTGGTTGATCCAGAGCCTAATATCTTCAAGGAATGATGCGGAGTCACCAGGACTTTCAGAGATTGAGAGTAAGTCAAAAGCATCAAAAGAACAGGCCTTTACAAGAAAGAGGAAGAAATGGTCTGGACACAGAACAGAGAGCACATAGCCATTTGGTAAGTGAGATGTGAGACAAAAACATTCCTCCCTTGAAGGGACTGCTGGACAAGCTGTATCCACAAGAAACTGCCTAGATTCTATACTTTTTCTTTTTATGTGTACTAGCCAATGGTTTTTAGTTGTGCAATGGTTCACAGCTGTGCAACCATCACCACTATCCAATTTTAGAATATTTTCATCTTCTAAAAAGAAACCTCATACCCATTAGTAATCATTCCCCACTCCCCACTGCTCCCGGCCCCTGGCAACCACTAATCTACTTTCCACCTCTATGGATCTGCCTATTCTGATGATTTTATCTAAATGGGATCATTAAATATATGGGCTTTTGTGGTGAGCTTCTTTCACTTAGCATATTGTAAATGTTAACTTATGTTGTAACATGTACTAGTACTTCATTACTGTTTATTGTTGATTAACATTCTATTGTATGGATGTACCACATTTTGTTTATCCATTCATTGGTTGGATATTTTGTTATTTCCACTTTTTGGCAATTATGAAAATGCTACTATGAATATTTATGTACACATATTTGTGTGGATGTATATTTTCAGTTCTCTTCACTACAAACCTAGGAGTGGAATTACTGGATCATATAAAGCTATGTTTAACCTTTTGAAGAACTCCCAGACTGTTATCCAAAGTGACCGCACCATTTTACATTTCCACTAGCAGCATATGAAAGTTCTTTTTAAAATTCTCCACATCCTCACCAACACTTGTTATTGTCTCTTTAATTAAAGCCATCCTAGTGGGTGTGAAGTAGTATCTAATTATGGTTTTGATTTGCATTTCTTTAATGATCCATATGGTCTTCAGTTCCCTTACAATCCTATTAGTGTACAGTTTCCAAATAGAAAAAAAAGAGGAGATGCTTGTTTCATACAATCTATGACTCAACCTGTCAGGATCCTTACCATCCGGCATTTGTTATCTATATCTACTACTTACAGATCTTACTATGACAATATTTACCTTTCTCACTTTTATTTTCTCATGAATATATACAGGAGTTTTCTAGAGACTGTATGACATGTAATAATGAAATACATTGAATGCAAAAGCAGACATAAGAATCCAGTCTTCTGTTAAGCCAAATGTTAGATTTGCAAAAACTGTAAAACAATGCTACTCTTCTCACTGTAGTTCTTTTGTTTCAGAAAATACATATTTTTCATAATAATGCATTTATATTCACGTGAGTTTATCAGTAATTTTTGGTTTTTTTTTTGAGATGGAGTCTCGCTCTGTCGCCTAGGCTGGAGTACAGTGGCACGATCTCTGCTCACTGCAAGCTCTGCCTCCCGGGTTCAAGCCATTCTCCTGCCTCAGCCTCCCGAGTATGCTGGGACTACAGGCACCCACCATGACGCCTGGCTAATTCTTTGTATTTTTAGTAGATACGGGGTTTCACCGTGTTAGCAAGGATGATCTTGATCTCCTGACCTGGTGATCCACCCGCCTTGGCCTCCCAAAGTGCTGGGATTACAGGCATGAGCCACCGTGCCCAGCCCTCACTTATTTTTAATTAATTAATAAACATTTTTAAAATTTCTTGGTTTTACATCCTAATATAGTAAATAGAGATAAATATAATCAACATAAACAAAAGCTCTTTAGGAGCATTGATAATTAAGAGTATAAAAGACCAAATGTTTGAGAACCACTGAATTAACAAAGCCTTTACTGTATTTACTACAAGTCACTGAAAAGAAATGGTAAGGAAACTATGGCCATGAACTGCAGCTATAGCTCTCTAGTATCCTACTTGATCATTCCTTCTGAAAAGCCACCAGGAATGATCATTCAGTATGTTACAAATTCATGTACAGTGTCTAGGCTATATTTTTCTATTTTTCTATTTTTATCAATGAGTATGACCATAGGAAACTGTTAAGTGCTTGGGACAGCACTGTGCTAGTTCAGAGATCAGCACACAGTTTTCTGCAAAGGACCAGATAGTAAACATTTTAAACTTTGCAGGCCAGGTGGTCTCTAATACAACTAATCAACTCTGCTCTTATAATGCAAAAGCAGCCATAGACATTAAATGGATCAGTGTGTCAGTGTTCCAATAAATCTTTACACAATCAGGCTAAGAACTAGATTTGGCCCATAGCACCAGTCTATTGGCAATCTAGAAACACTATTGAAGATAGGAAATAATTTAGCCTGACTTACTGAATGTATGACTGCTACTGAACTACCATTTTATAAATGATAAAAAAAAAAACCTTTAAATAAACTATTCTAAATTTCATATATATTTAATAAAAGAAAACATTTAATATGATCATCAAACTTCAGAAATGCATTATGAACAAAAAAGCAATGTTGTACTGTAGTGGAAAAGTTACCTCTATATTAACCTTTCGGGCTAACTCTGGAATCTGCCACTGATTTGAAGATGCAACAGGATTCTGGTTAATACATGCTGACTTTCTCTTAGACTGCCACTGTTTCTGGTTACTCTCTGGAACCTCTGGTTCTTGGTACTCTTTAGTTTCTGAAATTGTATTTGTTGTCATTAAAAAGCAAGAATATTTGATCATAATAAACTAAGCCTAAACAATAGAACATGTTACAAACTATATTAGTATTTAGTTCTTAAAAACAATCAAGGAGGGAGAGAAACTGAAAGCTTTAAGCCAGCTACTTAACAATTTGCTTTTAGCAAGTCAATTTCACAAAGTTGCACTATAGTCATCTTCCTAAATTGTTACTAAGAACTCTGTCAGAGACCCTGCCACATTTAAATGCTTCTTTACCAATAAATAAGTAAAAATGTAAAAACATATAGATGTTATAAAGTCTTACTAAAAGAGAAGCTAATTCACTTTTCATGGACCGAGTATCCAAGTCTCAAAATGCATTTTAGAACCTTTTTTTTTCCTTTTTGCTTTCAGCCTCAAAGCATACTTTTAAACTCTTTAGTTTCTCCCTTTCCCACCAGGCACTTCCAGGAACAGTGTTCACTTATCTAATCATGTACTTGCTTAGAAATTTCAGGGGCCAGTTTTGAAACGAACCAAGCAGAGATGGAGCTGCAGACTCCTCTTGCTTAGGGGCAGTTTCCATCAGTTAGCCTAGCAGTACCCAGTGAAGTCAGGATGACACAAACCTTACCTCCAGATGGGCGACGACTCAATATAACCATCAGAACAAGACATTCAGACCTGCACCACTCCCACATCTCTCCCACACCTTTTCTTTCCCAAACCCCTTCACTCAGCCCAAAAAGTTGAAATGGTCTTTTGAGGGCATGAGCCTGGCCAGTCCCCAACTGCAAGCATTTGATTAATAAACTGCTTTCCTTTCACCACACCTCACTTCTTGTGTTTTTGGCCTCTGTGTGGTGAATAGCCAGACTTGAGTCAGTTACAAACGTGGTGCCTTGTGTGAGGAACCGTGTGTTTTGAGGGGCTCAGCCTGTACACCTGGTTTCCAACAAGTGGAGCAATTGGCTGTGGGAGCAGGCCAAGGCTCACCCATTCAGGCTACCCGGCCAAGGCAAGGGCCACTTGCAAACGCCAGCTGCTCGTAGCTAGCTGACCCTGCAGTTGGGACCTTAAGGAATTCCCAGCAGCTAGGGAGACCACCCTTGTCTCAAGGATTTTTCCTTCCCTTCCCTTTGCTGTAACGCTCAGTTAGTGAAAGGAAAGTGGCATCTGGGAAGTCAACAGAACTCAAGGGTTGGATAAATCAACCAGAGTGTACTGGGAAATCCTCTGTCTTAGCCATCTGCACTTTCTAGTTGTCTGGACCTAGTATAGGTCATCTGTGGTGCCATTTGGGCCTCTTTGCCATCTGGACCCAATGCAGGTCACTCTGCAATGCTGTCTGGGTTTGAGACAAGATCTCAGCACTTATCTCCAGTCTCCCCTTTTTGGGGATGGATTTGGAGTGCTCCATCTGCATTGGATCTGCCTGTGTTTGTGTCTCTGTTTAGCATTATCCCTCTCTCCGAGGGTGCTTTGAAACTCTCCATCCTACCCAGCAAGATAGGCTGCTCCTCTCCTCGCTAGTGGAGAAATGCTTTCCAACAACCTGGCCTCTGATTTTTGTCATACTCTTTTGGACTCCAGAATATTTCTTTTATCTGTGTCAAGCTTTGTTAGGGGAGAAAGCATGTGAGCTCTTTCCTGGACTATCTGGGGCTCCAGCTGGTTACACAGTACAGCCCATTTTTGTGCACATTTTAAAACTATGGGCAAATTACAGTAAGAAAAATTCAGAGTTCAAATGGTTAACCTGCAACTATAAAATTAAACAGTCTTCTAAAGCTAGCTCTCTATTTTATCTTTTCTTTTCTGCCTGCTTTGAATGTGCTATTATGCTACTTGAGTTGAGATAAAACTCACTGTTTAAACACCACTTGGAGAATTTGGTTTTTTATTTTTCTTATACAGTTCAGCCAGTTACGGTTATAACAGAATCATTAGTAACTCATTTGCAACTGAAGAAAAAGGGGAAAAAAAGGATAAAGAGGTTTTTAAAACCAAACTGCCATATAGAGACTGCTTTACCCAAATTTTGGTTGACAGCTTTCCTTAGATTACCTATCAAGGCAAACAAGGTTTAGCCATGTGAACAGGTTCCAATTTCATCAGAAAAATAATTTGGATCAGCTATCTTTTATAAAGTGGTGAGTTTGTATTGCTATCTTATGGCTAGATCTGAGGTAAAAGCTGTTGGATCTTTGTGCCTGTATGTATACATGTTTAGACATGTGTATATGAACATACATGTATATGTTGAATCTAGCATGCTACCAAATTGGCTTATAAGTAAATAAACACTCATAAATTAAGTAAGTCCTAATGCTTTTCAAGTTCACATGAATCTTTGGTAATTAAATTGATTTTAAAACTATTAATAAAAATAAAATGTCATCAGAATCATCAGCATATATTTTTATCTAAGTATTTTGACCAAATGGTTTTATATTTGTCTATGTCTATATATTAAGATGTCAGGGTTTAACATAACGGTTATAAGACTATAAAACACAGTCAAAAACAGACTAATCTTTGTGTGATTTTTTTCGACAAATAAGACTAATTTAATTTAGATTCGTGGTTCAATGAAAACAGCTCAATATTCTGAGTTGCCGGCAAAATACATTTACTTAGGTTCTTACTTAAGTGTTCACCTGTTACTCAGACTTTAAAAATGGTTAACAGGGAAACAACTTTAAATAATGACTAGCTTCGTATAACATCTCAGTTTTCAGAAGTAATCTAAATATACTGTTAAAAATGGAAAAAGCTCAGGGCATGTAAATGAGATAAATGCCTGTAGTGGACTTCCAAATTATTCTGAATTAAGTAATTGATGCTCATGAGATGTCTGGGTCATTTCCAATTAAGAAAAAATTATAATATGGGAAAGCATGTTTCAGAAATTGCAGAATAGTCTTTTGAAGGTAAGAGCCTGGGCATTCTCCAACTGCTAGCATTTGGTTAATAAAATTGCCTTCCTTTCATCACACCTCATTTCTCGTCTTTTTTGACTCCAAGTAGCAAGCAGCTGGACTTAAGTCAGTTACAAGACCTCTAGTTTAACATAAAAATTTCACCTTATGCAAGTTGGTAATTTATTCTCTCAAAGGTCTATAAACAAAACCGCCTCAACAATACATTTAACATTCTATAAATATACAATTCCATTCCTTGCATTATAATGGATGCAAAAGTCCTAAACAAAATATTAGCAATTGATATACAAAAGGGATAAAAAATTATATCCAAATTGGGCTTATTCCTAAATGCAAAGTTTGCTTAACATTTGAAGGTCAATGTAATTTGCCATAATAACAGAATAGAGAAGGAAAATATATAATTAACTAAATAGATGCAGAAAAAACATCTGATAAAATTCAACACCCAGTCACACACAAAAAAACAATTATTCGTAGCCTAGATATAAAACAGAACTCACTCAATTTGACAAAAAGTAGGGACAAAACTCTACAGCAATGATATTAAAGATAAAGTATTGACAGCTCTCCCTTAAAATAAAGAATGAGACAAGAATGGCACCTATCATCCCTTTCCATTCACTGTTATACTGGAGGTCATAGCAATTATAACAAGGCATAGAAAAGAAAGTTAAAGGGATTCAAAAGGAAAAAAGCTGCACTATTTTATCTTTTTCTTTTTTTTTCTTTTTGAGACGGAGTCTCACTCTATTGCCCAGACTACTAGAGTGTAACGGCATGATCTCAGCTCACTGCAACTTCCGCCTCCCAGGTTCAAGCAATTCTCCTGCCTCAGCTTCCCAATTAGCTGGGATTACAGGCACCTGCCACCACCACACCCAGCTAATTTTTTTTTTTTTTTGTATTTTTAGTAGAGACAGCGTTTCACTATGCTGGTCAGGCTGCTTTCGAACTCCTGACCTCAGGCAATCTGCCTGCCCTTCTCCCAAAGTGCTGGGATTACAGGCGTGAGCCACCGCACTCAGCCAGCTATACTATTTTCAAACATAACTATGTACCTGTAAAAATCCAAAAAATGCACGGAAAACTATTAGAATTACTCAGTGAATTTAGCAATGCATGAATAAGTAAAAATCAATTATATTTTTTATAAACTAACAACAAAGTTTTTTTTTTTTTTTTTTGAGACCAGGTCTTCTTCTGTCACCCAGGCTGGAGTGTAGTGGTATGATCATGTGATCATGGCTCACTGCAGTTTCGACCTCCTGGGCTCACGTGATCCTCTCACCTCAGCCTCCTGCGTAGCTGGGACCACAGGTACATACCACCACACCCAGCTAACTTTTTCTGTAGAGACGAGGTTTCCCTGTGTTACCCAGGCTAGAAAAAGGTTTTTAAAAAGATATCATTCATTATCACAGCATCAAAAAATATCAAGAATATTTGATCAGCATTAAAAAAATATTCAACAATAAATCTAGCAAAAGATACACAAGATCTCTAAACAGAAAATAGTTATCTCATTACTTTGACTGAAAAGGTATGCTAGGTTATTGAGCTGTAAAACTTAATTGTAAAGACATCAATTTCTCCCAAATTTCTTATAGGTCAAGTTAAATATCAATCACAATCCCATTTTTTTAAAGTGGTAACCAAAAGGTAGATTCTAGTGTTTATATGGAAATGCAAAGGCCAGGAATAGCCAAAATAGTCTTGAAGAATAAAGTTGAAAAATTTACACTGACAGATATCAAGACATAGTGCAGCTATTAAGAGAGCATTAGGCCTGGTATGACAGCTCACACTTACAATCCCAGCACTTTGGGAAGCTGAGGTGGGCAGATTGCTTGAGCTCAGGAGTTTGAGACTAGCCTGGGCAACATAGCAAGACCCCATCTCTACAAAAAAATTAAAAATTAGCCAGGCATGGTGGCACAGGCCTATAAGTCCCAGCTACTCAGGAGGCTGAGGTAGAAAGATCACTTGTGCCCAGGAGGCAGAGGTTGCAATGAGCTGTGATCGCACCACTGCATTGCAATCTGGGTGACAGAGCAAGGCCCTGTCTCAAAAGGAGAAAGGCAAAAATAAATATGGAACAGAAAAGAATCCAAAGCCAGACACCATACATAGAATCACCTAATTTACAACAGGTCAGTGAGGTAGAGGAGGATCTTTTCAATAAATGGTGCCAGGTCACTTGGATATCCATTAAGGGAAAAATAATGAACCCTGACACTTGATCTTACACATATGTAAACATTAAACTTAAGAAAAATATAAATCAGAAGGTGAAAGGTAAAATGATAAATCTAAAAAATATGGAAATATCTTGCCTGATGGCAGGGTATAAATCTTTCCTTACTGGAGACAACACTTCCTTTTTGGCCCAGAAAGCATTAGCAGGCACCAGAGGAATCTGGAAATAGATTTTACTAGTTTTCCACATTTTCCTGCTTTTAAAGATTGGAACTGTTCTCTCCTCTGTTTTGCCAATATTTAAGATTTATGGCTCTTTTCAAAATACCATTTAAGCAAATCCACTGCTTGGAGAGAAAGAAATACTTCAGAACTGAACCCACCCAGGTGATGGATAGAGCACATGTTAACAAACTTCTGCTTGTTTTTCTATTGTTAATTGTATTTTCAAGAGTGTCTCAACTAAGAAACTAAAAAGGGAAAGAAAAATAATTATGCCTTTTCCCTTACAAACACATATTCCAACTAATGATTTATATCTAGATCATATAAATACCTCTTAACAATCAATGAGAAAAAGAAAGAAAAACCAATAGAAATATCAGCAAGACTGCAACCTGGGTGACAGAGTTGCAGTATGTTAAAGAGAGTATCCACATGGCTAATAAATACATGAAACGATGTTCAAAAGCAGACATTAAGGAAATGCAAAATGCAAATTAAAACCACAATGAGATAGATACCACTAGATAGCATCAAAATGCCTAAAATTAAAAGCCAACAATACAATGATTGCAAAGAACAGAAGGAGGAGCAACATAATTGTTGGTCTAAGGTTAGCACAACCACTTTTCAGACTGGCACTATCTTCCAAAGCTGAACACACGCATATCCTGTGACCTAACAATCCCACTCTTGGAATACACTCAATAGAAATTTGTACATATGTGAATCAAAAGACACCAAAATATTAATTAGCAGCATTATTCATTAGACAAAAAACTTATCCATATACATGTGAATAAACAAATTATACTATTACACTAATTAAATAGCATATGGCAATAAAAATCAACAGACTATACATCATAAAAACATGGATGAGTTCCATAAACAATAGCAAGTAAGCAAATACAAGAATACACACTGTATTATTTCATTCTGTGGTGTTAGAAATCAGAATAGTGATTACATCTGGAAGGAGAGAGGTCTTGACTAGGAGGTGGAGCAAGGAGGTTATTGAGGTGCTAGTAATGTTCTAATTTTGATCTGGCTATTGGTTACAAGTATGCATTCACTTGTGTTATTTCATTGTGCAGCACTCTTGTGATTTGGGCAGTTTTCTGACTGTATGCTTTATTATATTAATAAAGTATTACTGGTACAGTGTAGACAATAAGCATTCATTTAAAACATTAACTTAGGTACTGAGAGTGCTATTAACGAGCATATTTGATAAAGATGATTTTCTCAATCATACCAGTTATGATAGATGCCAAGAAAATACGAATGTAAACATTTTCCATCAAACGCTAGGAATAAGAATCTGTTCCCAACCAAAATAATGGTTTTTTGTGTGTGTCCCTGTTTGACTGGGACTGAGGCACTCTTGGGATATTGGGCATTCAGCAAAGTCCCTGGCAAAGGCAAGCCTCACTTGGTCCCAAAGTTCCTCCTCAGTCCTATTAAAATGAATAAAAAATTAATACATCCAATCTGGCAACCTCTATCTGGGCAATGATCATCCTATTAATGATTATTTATGATCTGTTTAAATATATTTTTAATGGTACCCTGCATTCTAAAAATAAACACAAAATCTAACGGCATTCAAAGTCCACCTAGTCTTATTTCCTATTTGCATACTACCCATGTTACAGTCTGCAGCATAACTAGACAGTCTCTAGTTCCTGATTTTACTCATTGTCTGTGTTATCCTCTTCATCTGAAATACTCTAGTATTTCCCCCCATTTAAATCCGAATTAGTTTCTTCGAACTTCACCGTCATCACAAAATATTTCCTTATTTCTCCAAACCAAATTAGTTCCTCAATTTCTCCCTCTTCTGAATTCTCATAGCATTTCATATATGCGGCTCTCATGACAATCTCTACATTCTATTCGGCATTATATTTATATATCCCTGTGTATCTCCCACACTGAACTGCAACCTACTTGGGACACTGTTTTATTAACTTACATATCCCTAGAACATGTATCACAGTACTCATGCAGTGGAAAACCAAACACTTGATAAAAGATGAGAGTTGTCATATAAAAATAGCTCTGTATCGCTTTCAGAAAGCCAACTGAGAAAAATAACTCAGTTCCATTGCATTTTCCCTCCACTCTTTCTTTTATGCACCTTTTAGGTAAATAAATTTCCTTTGCTACGGGATTCAATACTTTTCTTATATCCTATATAACTGAACTGAAATTCAAGATAAAAGAACATAGACATAGTTTCACATCATAATTCTTGGGTGGCTAGTCTGCTTTCTCAAGCTATCAAATGGTTTTCTTAACTAAACATATAAGTCTACTGATTTTGTCACTCTTACCTTCTAATTTAGCTCGAAGACTTGATTCAGTTTTATTCTTCAGGGTTACTGAATCAGTAATAATAAGTTCAGAACTCTTTTCATCTGATACCAGAGGTTCCTTGCAATGAATATTTTGAACAGACTACATGAAAAAAAAAATCAAATAAAGTCCCATAAATAGTAGTACTACTAATTTGTCTTACTGTTCAATATACTAAAGTCTTATCTATATATAGATTGCTCGTAAAATTTTCTGTTATAATTACATGTAGACTCACAAACCCCCAGCAAAGGTTAATTGCCTGAATTATTAATTAGAGGAATGGGAAGGGTCATAACCATAAATCTGGCCAATTTGCTTTCAGTGGATGTATTAATCAATTGCTAATATTTCATTTAAAGATGGAAAGGGTTAGAAAGTTTAAATTCAACATAGAGTATGCCTCATGACAAGAAAAAAGATTTAAGTATTTGTTACTTTGATGGCTATTTTATCACCAAAAATAACAAGTCAAAATTAATAACTGTATAATTTAAGACAGTAGTTACTCTAAATCCAGACAGCAATCTTTTTGATACAATTATGCACTGTTCTCTAGGACAGCCAGGATTAGAAAAAAATTAATACTTAAAGCATAGATCATGAAAGAGGGAGGCATTACAAAGAACATAAAATTGAAAAGACCCACAGCATGATGCCAGGGGTTTAACTCAATTATAATAATAGTATAACCACTAAAAATCACAGTGTAGAAGGAACTAAAATTATTTCCTTTAAGTCCACACAGTTACTCTGCCATGTCAGGAAGTCAGGATTGATAATTTATGTCCTCACCTCTGCCCTAACTCAATTTACTCTCTCATTTTTCTTTTTCTAAGATGTCTTACCAGAATCATATGATTAAACATAACAAAAAACAAAACTTAAGACACAATAGCTCCCCCAGTCATGTATTCCCAAACCCAGGCCAACTATCTGCTTAAACACATGCATAATAAATACTACTTCATGATTCTCTTAAGAGACTGTTGATCCTTGCTCTACCACTTTAATCTTGGAGAAACATAGTCTAGGACTTCTGCACCAACTTCCCACTGGTAGTCCCACACCTCTTGGGGTATGGAGGAACACTGTTGGAGATATATGAACTATTTATAAACCCTTTCCCCAGAAAAAGCTCCATGAATCCTGATCTTCCCAGATCAGGAACCCTTGCTTCATATAATGACATAGAATTAAAATACCTTTAAATTTCTCAATTCACAGGAATCATTTCCACTTGGTTTAGATCCGGCCACAACCAAATCTCGGCATTCTGATCTAGAGGTTTGTCTTTTACCCATGAAACAAAATAATTTTAATATTAAATTTGAAAAAAAAAATTTCAATGTATTTTCTCATCTTAAGTTGGATTTTTAATATAAATACTTTTTATTTAAAAAAACTCTTAAAAGGACATTTTTTAAAGTGACATAATTCCAATACAAAGGTGACAGCTAACAAAATTAGGTTCTGGGCAATGACAAAAGTGACAAGAGATAGGTGATTGCCTACTTCTTCATTATCTAATCAATAGCAATTGGAGTTAGGGTTAGACTGTGGGAAAGGCAAAGTATGTAAATGAAACTACATTTCCAATTACAAATAGCTAAAGGATAAGAACCAGGGTATAGCACTTCTGTGGACCTCCACAGTACCTAGCATTGTCTATCATTAATAGGAACCAAGAAAATGGCTGGAGTTTTTCTGTTTTTATTTTTAATTTTTTGGAGTGGGAGAAAGTCTCCTTTATTCTTGAGCTAGGTATTTGAAATAGAGATGAACAAGATGGAATGATAGTGACAAGACTTTAAAGCTTAACCTTGACAACCAAAATGTTCTTTTAATGTCAATGTTTAGTCAAGTCTAAATATAATAGAAATTTAATTATAAAAGATGTTAACTAAAAACAATCGTTGTATTTCTAAAGTTTATTTGCAAAATGATTCTCTGGACTGTAAAGAGCCTTTTCTAATATAAATATTACAAATGGTGGTCAAAATTAAGAATAGACCAAAATAATTCTCCTTTAGCTGAGCTAGATGCTACATTTCCATTTCTTAACAGGAAATAAACACGCAAATTGAGGGAAGGGGAACACACTGGATGTGATGAACAGTATTTCATCTGTACCTAACCTGTCCCACTTCTTGAAGCCCTAGACTCTGAAGCAAAAGAATCATCATCTTTCCCACTGACAGCAAGTTTCCCCTTGAACTACCTGGAGCAAATATTTGTTCCAGACCTCCTTCTACCCATTATGGAGACTCTCGAACACAGCAGGAAGAGATTCTTAGCAGACAGCCTACCCATAAGTGAGAAATCCTCAAATATCAGTCTTTTAAGCTTAATGTTGGCTTAATATTTTTTCCTAATTTTTAAAGTTCCTTTAATGAATATTTTTAATAAGTGAAAAGCAAAACAAAGTTATTTTCTCCACTCATTCCTTTGTTCCTGACAGCATTTAGAGACTCAGTATCTTCTAAAACTGAATAAAAACTTAATCATAATTACTATTACTCAGTAAAAGACTTTAAGACCATTCTGCCATCAATCTTCACATATGGACAACAAATTTTAAAAATTAAAACTCAACATACCTTTTTATAAAACAAGGTACAACTGAATCATCTGTCTTCACATCACAGTCTGGGCTATTTAGAAGGTTAAGTGGGACTCTTCCAAATGGGCATGACTAAAAATATTTTGAAAGATTAAAATAACCAACTAGGAAATTAAGACTTAACTATCACCACCTTAATCAAGCAGATTGAAAGTAACTTACCTGTTTAGTTTTGTTGGTTTGTTTCAATGAATTCCGATAACCTATTTCTGCATCTTGTGGGGGCATGTTCTCTCTAAACAGAAAGAAAATACCCCCAATTTTTCCAAGAATAATATTAATATGTATTTCTACTCTACTGCTAAACATTATCACACACGAAAACATATATATAGATACATGTAATTAAATTAAAAAACACAGATGTATTTATATAGAAGATGAACATTTAAAAACTGTTTCCATTTCCTTACCCATACAAAAACCGGGCTTTGGTAGTCTGTCCTCTGGAATCACAACTGTTGTTCCTATTCTGTAAATGCCCAAGTGAACTGGAAAATGATTCTTGGGCAGTTAATACCATAGATGCTGTAAAAATTTTGAAACGATGATTAAATTTGTTAGAAATAAGAAAAGTACAAAAAAGTAATCTTATAAATAAGAATATTTTAAAAGTCAACTCATAGTAAATACTTGACCCCAAGTAAGATATGCAGACATGAAGATGTTACCAAGATAATTCTTTAACTACTTCTTCAAATTCTCTTAAATTATATAACTATTTCCCCAGGGTAAAAGCACATTCTGTATTTCCAAAAGCAAAAAAAAAAAAAAAAACCATTCTCTTGCTTAGAGTTGTTTTTCATGTGTTAACAAAAGTTTATTTAGCAAAAAAGACAAATTTGCACAGGGTCGTAAAGACTTTTTTACTTCTCAAAGTCTTAACTTCCTTTACAACTTAATCTTAGATTTTAACCATTCTACATAAATAATACTTTTCTATAAAATATTATCCTGAATCTTTATTTGAAGTACTACCGACCACAGAAAAGTATTAGTATACATTAATAGTTACCTGATAAAGTCTTCTTTTCCTCCTCTGAAAGCAGCTGCTTTTTTTGGAGGTTTAAATTCCGTAGGGCAATTTCCAGCATTTCTAGTGGTACTGCTCCACGTTCCACAGCTTTTTGAAGAAGTTGTTTACTTTTTTTGACATTACCTAACAAAGCAAAAGATACTTATCATTTTTAGGCAGTAATCTTTACCCACCACCCAGATATTTATTTATCAGGACCTAGGAAAAAAACTCAAAAAGACTTTAAAAGAATATTTATTCCAAGGCTCACGTACTTTATTTCATAGGCAAGTAAGCAATCTCTCATTTCTTATGCAGATAATCAACTCTCTTCTGATAACAATGCATACCAAATAGTTTCCTTGCAACATGGAGCTGACGTAATCGTGCGTTAGTTTATTACCACCATCCACTTTCAGAAGTAACAGAAGTGTAACAAAGCAGTTACCAAGAGGGGACAGCAAAGGTCAATCACAACAGTTAGAAACAGGAGGGTGTTCTAGATATTACAAAAGTGCCAAGAGCATCAGTCTCTTACAACATGCTGTAATAAGTATCATTCATAATGACATTTAGTTAAGGGAAGGATGACATCTTTTGTTAAACAGCATCTTCCATCAAAAGAATTTTGGGGGAAAAACGTAATAAATACAGATTAATCTTTAGCTATCACACTCAGCTATATCAGCCTGAAAAAGAATGCAGAATAACGGAGGAACTATCATAATTGTCTTTCTGAGTATGGACCGATTACCAAACAAATTGGTAAACTTACCCCTAGCATTTGACTTACTTTAAATGTATACATCACATATCTTACACAATATTATCAACATTTATGGGAGCCACTGAACTATGCTATGCACTTGGCACTTAGGGTATAAAAATGCTTAGGAGATGATCTCTAGCTTCTGGTAGTTTATACATTTTTAAAAATATCTTTGATAGTGATTAAGTCTACATTTATTCAGTAGTGGTAGAATTTCATGTGTTGTGTATTTTAGCACGACAAAAGAGAGAAAGGCTTAGATTAGAATTAAGAAGCTTAATTAATCAGAGAGCTTAGTACTGAGATCTGAGATTTCTTTAAGAATCTGGTAAAAACTGAAATGTCCTCCATCCCTATAAAAATACACACACAACAGACCGTGCATAGGATTTCAGGGATGTTGCATTATTTCCTGACAGTCAAGCCATCAGCTGTGCTCAAAATAATCATAATTTGACCACAATGCACTACTGTGCAATGCATTTGACCACACTGCATCACAGTGCATTACCACCACACTGCAGACAAAGTGGTATAGATAAAGTTCATCTTTTTTAACAGATAACTCAATGTAAGAGTTTCAATATTTATGTGTTCTAAAGATGTAAAATTTATGGTTGTTATTGAGAGCCACGATACCTCAAGAAATTTTGAAGTAGAATGGAGAGAAAGAAGCCTTGCCAAATTTTCTCTAACAAGCAAGGAGGAATCCATTTTTCTAAGGAAGAAAGGGATAATAGTTCTAAAAAGTAACCTGACAGAGCAAAGGACATATTGGAGAAGACGATTACTAGGACTCAGAAATCATCTGAATGGGTAAAAATTCAGGGTTCTCAAATCATTTCTGAGTCATATAATTCTCTTCTCCAGCCTCAATCCTGGGGAATACTCTCCAGTGACCAATCCCTCCTATGGAAACCATCACGGGGATTCTTCCAATAGTGTTAACATGTTTATCACTGGCAGTAAACTGGATCACAGTTGTAGCAGAAACAAGGCAGTGGGAGAATGGAAACACCTGGCCAGAGAGCAGACTGAGGATGTTATCGAAAGGCCCCGGAAAATGAGAAAAGACTAAAGAATGGCCAGGTTAAAAATGTCTTAGGAAGAGATTGTCTTGGTCTTACCCAAAAAAATCCAGACTATGAAGAACCAAGTGAACAAGAAATAGTTTCTACAGCAGTTTACTTATTTTAAAGAACTACCAGTTAACGCTACACACACACATATAGTTTACCTGACCGCCAAGCTACACAGCTACACTTTAATGTACATTTTGGTGCTATGAAACCATAGCATAAGAAAAGTTTATGTAAGCTCTAGATACTCAAGCTAGAGCTTAAATATCTGATATCCTTCTTCCTACAAATACTCAGTGAAGCAGCTACTTTCCTTTAGACATTTCCTGAATCTAACTAGTAGCACACAGACAATGTTCATGCTCATTTCCCTGGATTACTCTTTATACATGGAAAAGCTAGTATAAGAGATATTCTCGGCAATTACGTTTAGGTGGCATTTTCCCCCTCATATTCTCATCTGATCAACTTAATGCCTTTTGCCTCAAATTTCCACTGCATATATATGATTTAATATTAGAATGTAAGTTGTAGTAAGTTATCCTTCACTTAAAATTTGAATTTGACATTTTCAGATTACCTTGTGACAGTTCAAATTGTGCAAAAGATATATGAACAAAAGCAAATTTCTTGCAGTTTGCTCTGGCCATTTGAAAGTAGTCACGTGCATCATCTGGCTCTTGAATACTGTAATAAAAGATCTGAGTCAAAATTTAAGAAAAAGAACACAGCTACTTAAATTTGATAATGCTTCATTCAATTTTCCAAAAGACATGGGATATTGCTTTTTTCTGTGGATAAAATTAAATACTAGTAAGTTATTTTTTAAAAATCTTTTTAGACAGTTTAAGTAAACTTTTGTGGAAATGTGCATAGAAAAGAGTTTACATTAGTCTCTTGTTAATTAGAAGCAAAAGTATTTGGTAAAAAAATATTAATTTTCTCACAATACTGACATGTTTTTATTTTCTCCCTTTGCAAGGTGGTTACATATTATGTAACATAGTTAAACACAGTTAAAATGCTAGTACTTACGCTTTTAATTCAGCAAATCTCACTTGAATTCTAGCAAAACTCTCATTTTGGCCATATTTATCTGGGGGAAGTGCTTCAATTGCTTGACTGTAACGACCAATCAATTTATTTAAAAGAGCATCACTTAGAGGAACACTGTTTTTCTCTAGTTTGAGCAACAAACTCAACCAGTCCTCTGGGCTGTTTGCCATCATCATAATTTGGTTAACAGTTCCCGAGTTATCTAAATAAGAGGAACAAAATATATCACAAGAGAAGACATAAAACAAATGCCAAATTGCAGTTTTCCTTCAAAATATAGTCAAGCATTTGTACTCACAGTATCAATGTACATTAAAGTCCTTGTAATACTTTTTAAAATTGTAAAAGTTCATATAAATGTAACTTATTTATTGTATATTTATCTTTTATCTAGGTATACTTTATCCAAAAGTTACATATTTTGAAGAAAAGAAAAAATCTGAAAATAAGTGGGATTTTTTGTAAGTAGCCTTTAAAAATTGGATGTAGTTTTAAGAAAATTTTATGCTGTTGCAGGATAACTACAATTTTAGCATCCTACCTATCCATAGAAAACTAAATCTCTCCCACCACCACCTGTACTAATTAACTTAGAAAATTCTCCCTTCAATGATTTATTCATTAAACTTACTGCTCCGGTCCTAATATAATCTTCTTTACAACCTTACTCATTCAACATTATCTCTGTATACCTCATACTTACTTGTAAAACAACCAAACCAGCTTTACAATAAAAAAATAAACCAATGATATAATCATTTTCTTCTCTCCAAGTAACCTGTATTTCTCCTAGAGGCCCTGATAATTTCTTGGTCCAACAAACTCATAGTTACCATGGTGTAGACCTTTGGAATTTATAGGACCTCTAGTGACGGTCAGGTTTCTCTCTGTGGAACCCCAACCAACAGAAACAGCAAGAATAATCTTCAGACAAAATTTTCACAGTGTAATGTACTTTTTAGTTTCTTCAGTGTTAGTTTTTTAAAAAGATAACTTGAATGTCAGTCTTCTGTTCAGGATATTTTGGTTATTACTAAGCATTATTAAATTCAGACTTCCAGAGAAGCTATCATTCCTTCTATAAATTTCAGTCACTTTCAACAAAGCCTACACCTTTACTTTTACAAATAAAATTTGTTTCTACTTTCTACTAAAATATAGTGCATGCATAACTTTGCTTTGTCGTTTTAAATTTAATTTGGCCTGACTTTTTCTATTTTTACCTCCTATTGCTTTCCTAAGAAATTAGTCTGTGAAATGTCTAAAACACACATTTTCATCTGTGGCTTTGCAGATACATTCCTCGTGCCTGAGGACCCTATTCTTCCTCTAATCAACAAATAAAACATTTGTGTTTTATCATGCTAGTATTCCTATGATGCCCAGCATGCATTACAGTGTAGCATAGTGAATATATAAATTCTCACCTAGAAAGAAACTATGGTTTCAAGCACCTTTGAATCTTCCTCAATACTTAAAATACTCAATTGCCTTGATGTACAACCTTTGTTAGTGTGACATAATTAAGTACAATTATACTCTATTAAGATTTTGCTTAACACCAAAACTATCATTTTCTAGGTTTTTTCAAAGTGAACACAGTCAGCCATCATGATTAGATCACAGGTTCTTCCACTTATTTTCAATTTCTCATCTATTTAATGGTTAGTATACATGTAACAAAATTATCCAAAGGTCACCATTCAAATGACCAACCATTTGAAATACAGTAAAGAATCAAGCTTCTGAGCTAATACTTTTAGAAGAGCTAGAGTATTAAACTCTGGGCACCTTCACCCATTAATCATTGTTCAATAAATGTTTAAGTACCCACCTACCATGTGCCAGACACCAAAGTTCTGTGGATATAACAGATAAAAACCCTGCCCTCATGTAGCCTACATTCTAGTGGAGGTGAAAGACAATAAACACATGAGTAAATTTTAAAGTGATTAGTACTACTTCTTTACCTTAGAGGACACCCAACAAACAGTTAATAACTTAAAAGAAAAGAAAAACTCACCTGTAGTATCAGCAGAAATTTTATTCAAGCTTAGTTCATCAGTAAGGTCTTCATTTTTAAACTTATTTTTAATGTCTCTCACTTTGTTCATTATGGAATCAATTGTCAATTCTCTGCCACTTAAATCCTCGGACTCCATTTCTAAGAAAAAAACTGAACTAGTCATAATTCCTATTTAGCATCAAAGAAAAAAAATGTGCTAGCTTTTTAGAACCCAGACGACTAAAGCATTCGTTTTGTGAACACATCTAAACGCAGCTATTACTAGGCTAGTATTAATGGAGCTAAGTGCACAACAACAAGGTACACATCTCTGTAATTTATTCAGCAAGGTTTCATAGGCCAAGTACACTTTTCCCCCCAATATAACATCAATGACGTCATACTCTAGAAATCACTCTAGAAATCTGCAAATTTAGTGTCACTTAAAAAAATATAATGGAGTGTTTGCTTGGATTCTGGAAGCTACATACACATAAAGATTGCTTGGATTCTGGTAGTGACATAGGCAAAGAATTTGGCAACGAGAATAACAATTCTTTTATTCGCCTGCTTTACGTGAGTAAATCTTCACCGTGCAAGTGCTTTCAAAGCAAAATATGAACATGATGGGGCTTTACTGATAATTAAGAAATCCACAGGTTTATTCTTGTGCATATCTAGCAGAATCATGATTTACTACCTTAATCCAACACTAAGAAACTACTGTACTGGTACTGAGCACTTGCTTATCTGCATGGTGGTGGTGTTTGTTCAATAAAGTGTCTGCAGTCTTACTGTTAATCGTATCTTTGTGCCTCTCAAACACCAACTCAGTGTGACTGATAACAATGCTGCCCCGTCTTCGGATTTAACAATGAAGAAGTCATAAAGTTGCAGCAAGGTATCACTCCACCTTTTAAGAGAGGTTTGAAAGGTAACTGTCAGATCACGGGCACCCCTTTCTTTCCCAGTTCCAACCCGCAAAACAAGAGAGATCGTCCTTGGAAAACGATCTTGTGCGCAGGTACCCCACCACCCCTTCTTTCCAGCGTGGGCCACACCCACTTCTTACTTCCTCAACAAAACCTCCAGCATCACCCCACCGGCCAGACGCGCTGAGGCACCGAGCCTCCCCTCCCCCTCCAGCTTGTTTAGCCGCGTCGAATATCCGGCTGCAAGCTGCCCCCACCTCGCCCCACCCCTCACCGACCGGCGTTGACAATGAGCCCCTACACCGGCTGCGGCAGTTCCTCAGTACGCCGGTGCGCCGGTGGGAGAGAACTTACCCACTGGAAGCGGCGCTGAGGAAATGAAAAGATGGAACCTAAACTCCTTTCCGCAAACACGTTTGAATTTCCCCGTCGCTATCTCCACGGTCTCCAGTTGGTCAATGCTAGCCACGTAGAAGCGTCTGTCGTGATTGGTTCGTGTGCGACGGGGCCGCCCCTCCCCCTGCGTCAGGCGAGGCCCGCCCCGGAAGAGCCCGCGGCCGCGTCCGCACCGGTGAGGTGCTTGGGTTGGTAGGGTGCTGGCACTTTGCAGGCGTTCCCCGGGCGCCAGTGGGCGGGCTTTCTTGCTCTTTTCAGTTTAACCAGGCCGAATTTCTGCCTGGGAGGTAGCCACTCCCGGGCAAACCTACCTGGTGAGAGGAATATAGGGGCGGGGACGGCTGCTCCCAGCATCCGGACCTAAAAGATGCACCTTGGGCCGGCTCTTTACTGACCTCACCGCCACCCTTCTCCTTCGTTCCACGCGGTACTCACAGCCTGGCTTAGAGAGGATGTGGCAAGAAAGGATCTTTAACTGGGCTACGTTCAGCCCTGCCGCCAGCTCAAGAATTTCAGTGCTTTTTATCCTTGAGCTTCCGCTTATGCCCTTCCATTATCCTTAAATGACTCCTTGCTTTATCTTCAAGCCAGGACCCTCCCCCTTGTCAAAATTCTGCGCAGAACTCAAGCGCCCATCATGATTGCACTGCCTGAACTCGCCTTATCAGCCCCCCTCCCTCCGAGCCTGCCCCACTTAAGGGCTCAGGTGTCCTGAGGGGTAAAAACATCTCCCTAGTAATCTTCGCGGGTGCGAGGCTCTGCTGCTAAGTGGCTTTGTGGTCCAGGGCAACAGTTACTCCTCGTCTGCAAAACTAAAAGGGATGTGTCTGTTGTGCCAGCATTATGACATATGTTCGGTGCTAGGACGGGTTGGTTTTGTGTATGTATAGGAAACTAACTGCAGCTGTCACTTGTTAACTCTAAAGCTGTCCTTAGAACCCTCACATTCCCAGCTCTGGATAGTCACCCAGTCAGCATGAGAGCCCTTGTCAATCACTTAATGCATCTTTCTGTGTCAGCTAGCTGGTATTTCTGCTTCAGCAGAGCAGAAATGACTTGCTATACCATGGTTGGCTAATCACTTACCTTTGCACCATTGCATCTAATGCTGCTTTTGCCTGGAAAGAGTTTATTATTCCTTCAATTCTCGTTGATCTGTTTGCGGCCTGATCTCAAAGCTTGCATTTTCCTGAAAATACTGTTGCTGGGCGACCTCACCCTAACACTTCTTTCTGTACTCTCGTGTGGTAGTCTCCTTCAGTCTTCTATCTTTAAATACCATCTATATGTTGATGGCTCCCAAATGTTTATCACCAGCTGAGCTCTCCTCAACTCCATACTCAGATATCCACTGCCTACTTATTATCTTCACTTACATGTCTCATACGCATCTTGAACTCAAAATGTCCAAAACCAAGCCCCTGATATTCCTACCCAAATATGTTTTTTACAAAATCTAAAAAGACAAATTCATTGTCCTAAATTTTTTAGCCCCAAAACCTTTGTGTCATCCAGATCCCTCATCTAATTCATAAGCAGATTGAGTCAGGGCTAGCACAAGAGATTCCTGGACTCCTACCAGTTCTCCCCACCTCCACTGCCACCACTTTAGTCCAAGGCACCTTCATCACTTACCTGATGTTACGTGCAGTAGCCTCCTGGCTGGTCTCCCTGCTTCTGCCCTTGCCTCACCTCAATTTATTCTCTGACATAGCAAAGTCATCTTAAATCAGATTATGTCACTACTTTGCTCAAAACCCTTCAGTGCTCCCTTTCTAGCTCGGAATAAAACCAAAAGTCCTTATGATGGTCAGTGACTATTGAGCACTTGAATATGTCTAGTGCAACTGGGAACTGAATTTTTAAATTAATTAACCTTAATTGATTAAATTTAGATTTAAATTTGAAAACTGATATCTAATGGGATTATTTTAAAACTTTTTAAAGTAATTTTTTTTTATTTTTTCTAAACTTGCATTAGTCATGAATTTATTGGAAGACTTTTAAGTATACTTGGAACAACCTAAGTATATGAACCTACTTTTTCAACTGTAAATTTTGTGAGATGCAAATGCAGATGAAGTATTTCCAATGAAAGTGTCTGAGTAAGAAATGTGATGTACTGTTAAGTATAAAATACACTCTGGATTTTGAAGACTGAATAAGAAAAAGTAATAAACATTGATAATTTTAAAAATATAAACTACAGGTTAAAATGATATTTTTGCTATATTGAGTTAAATAAAATATATTATTAAAATTAATATACCCCATCACAGACCAGAGGAGACTAAGAAGACATGACAACTAAATGCACTGTGATATCGTAAACTGGATCCTGAAACAGGAGGATGACATTAATGGAAAAATTAGTAAAATTCAAATTAAGTCTGAGGTTTAGTTAATGATAATGTACCAATGTTGGTTCCTTGGTTTTGAAAAATGCATCACAGTAATGCAAGATCTTAACAACAGAAAAACTGAGTGAACAGTCTGCAGCAATTCTCCGTACTATTTAATACATTTGGAATTTTTTGTAAATTAAGAATTATTCAAAAATAAAAAGCTTATGAAAATGCAATTTCACCTGTTTTACACTTTACTATGGCTAGTAGGAAATTGAAAATTACATATATGGCTTACATTGTATTTCCATTGGACAGTGGTGATCTGTAAAATCCTACAGTTTTACCTATTTGACCTATTTATTTATCTTGTTTATTTTCTGACTTTCCAAACTTTACCCCCACTAGAATGTAAACTCCATAGTACAGGAATTTTTGTCTATTTTGTTCATTACAGCATCCTCAGTGCTTAGAACGGTGCCTGGTACATTTGTAGGCACTTAGTAAATGTTAGCTAAATACTAACATTTACAACCATTAGAGTATTTAAGAATCCTATTTTATTTAACACATTTGTATACTTCTTGCATCACAATTTCTCATTTGGCTTAAAATCAGCTGCATCTGACAGTGAATAAACTTTTTCATTTTCAGAGTCAAGCCTTTCACAAAGCAATAAAATTAGCCATAAGATTATGACTTATTTTAAGATGGTAAGTTTCACATTTTTGTCACATAAATGAAAGTTTGAACTATTTAACTTTGTCATTAGCATCATGTCACTTTTTTTGCTAATCTTTGACTTTTCAGTCAGCACAGCTGCCTTTTTTATTCCATTATTTATTTACTTATTTATTTTAATCCCCTCCAAGGAGTTTTTTATTCAATTATTGAGGTCATTGTTACACAAGCTCAGTAAGGCCCAGACTTTGATTTTTAAAAACTAATTATTATACATGGATTTCTTTTGTGCGTATGCAAAAGTTAAATTTCTGATCAACAATAAACCCAGTTCTTACAGCATGCAATCAGTTGTGTGCTGCTTTATGGTGGTTTATTCTGGATAAAACATTACTAGTGTATGCTGATTTTAGTGCATTTAGGAGTGAGCCCATAAGAATGTTGAGAATTGTATGAATACTGTCAGGAAAGCTAACTATCACAGAATGGACCAAGCCATACACGAAATAAAATAATGCCAAGGACAGGTAACAACATACCTCATAGATAACAAAGAAAAACAGCAATGACAGTTTAGATTATGTTCTACAAAGGAAAATAGCAGTGACAAGTTAGGACCACTACTTGGACATCAGGTATTATTTAATCATGCAGGCAACAAACTATGCTAACAAATAACAGAAGAAAAGTAGGATTCTCAGTTCCTATTTTTCTTTTTTCTCCAATATGAAGAATAGTAGTCAGACCGACAATCTTAAAAATAAATAAATAAATATAGGACAGGTTATATAAGAAAGACATTTAAATTCCATTTAAATTCTCTGACACAAACGTGTGTGTGTGTGTGTGTGTGTGTGTGTGTGAGAGAGAGAGAGAGAGAGAGATAGGGTCTGGCTCTGTCACCCAGGCTGGAGTGCAGTGGTATAATCTTGGTTCTCTGTAACTTCTACCTCCTGAACTCAAGCCATACTTCCACCTGAGACTCCCAAGTAACTGGTACTACAGGTGCATGCCACTATGCCTGACTAATCGTTGCATTTTTTGTAGAGACAGGGTTTTGCCATGTTGCCCAGGCTGTTCTCAAACTCCTTAGCTCAAGCAATGCACCCATCTCAGCCTCCCAAGTGCAGGGAGGCATTGTGATGGTCTGTGACTACCATCACACTTGGCCATAATTTTTTTAAAAATTTATCCGGGTTGGGTGCGATGGCTCACGCCTGTAATCCCAACACTTGGGGAGGCTGAGGAGGAGATCACCTGAGGTCAGGAGTTCGAGAACAGCCCGACCAACATGGAGAAACCCCGTCTCTACTAAAAATACAAAATCAGCCGGGCGTGCTGGTGCACGCCTGTAATCCCAGTTATACAGAAGGCTGAAGCAAGAGAATACCTTGAACCTGGGAAGCAGAGGTTGTGGTGAGCCGAGATCTCGCCATTGCGCTCCAGACTAGGCAACAAGAACGAAACTCTGTCTCAAAAAAAGAAAAAAAAATTATCCATCCATTTTCAGTCTCTGCTATATAGAAAGAGCCTCACATAGTTGGTTAATATACCAAAATATCCTGAAGAAAATAAGCAGGATATTGAAAAAAATGTGCAAATATAATCCCAGAAACATTGCTGGCAATCTCTGAAAAGTCATAGTAAGTAGAAGCAATGATAGAAAGCCAGAAATGGATGGACAAGTCTTACCTTTTTGGAAAAGGTAGAATTTGGAAGCTATTAATCTGTATAATCTCCGTGTAGATTTTAGACCCATTCTGGGATCAATTACAGAACTGTTTGGAAGCAAAGATCTCTAGAAACCAACATGAATGCATTAAGAGCAGGCCATATAGAATACACTAAGTTCTGATTTTGATTGTTTCTATCTTTCGAAAAGGGAAGGCCATAAATACAGAATATCTTAACTTTGGCAAATAAAATGATAAAGGCTCTCTTACTGTTTTTGTGGAAGAAAGGAGCAAGTAATTCCCATACAGTTAATGTGAAGTAGTTCTGCAATTCTGGATCATTTTTCTCAAAGATCACTTGTTAATGGTTTGAGGAGAACTTCAGGTTGATCCCTAGTAGAAGTCCTCAGAACTCTGCAGTTTTATTCTAAACTACATATCTTATCTGTGTGACAAACATATAAAAATAATGCTTAACTTTTCATATTAATTAAAACAAAAAAATACAAAATTAGAAGATACTTTAAATGGACAAAATTGATAATATGCAATTTATAGAGATAAATGTACATCTGTACATTTAGATTTCTAAAAATAATAAAATTCTCAAATACACAGTTAGAGCCTAGCCAAGATGAAGAAACATGGTCCAGATTTATTCTCTGGAAACAACAGTAACAACAAAAACTATACAAAATAAATGAAATAATGGTTTTCAAGCATCAGACATCAGGCAATACAGTACAGTGATCCTTAAGAATAGTGAAACAAACAAATGAGTCATAATGTTGCCTCCAGATTACTTACTGGTGAGAGTTTCCAAGTTTCAGTGTACAAAGGGAGAACCCAGGAATTGCCTGGTATTCTAAAGTTAAGAAGATGGAGGTCATAGTCTGGAATGGCCAAGGCAGGTGAAGTTCACGGAACAGAGTACCAGAGAAAAAGAGCAGAACACAGAGAGAATTCTGGAAATCTGCAGAGAATGTCTGTGAGTCTCCAGCTCTGTACTGGTAAGTGCAAGTGTATGTGGAAACTATCCCAAGACCAGGGGAAAATAACAACCATGGGAAAGAATAAAAGGGAGTAATATCAAGAGCTCATAAATGGCAAGAAATAGTTTTTGTTCACAAAGCAACAAGTAGAAGACTCATGATATTGCCTTAGAACTGGGGCAAAATTAGCCCTACAGCACGCAGTGGCTCAGTCTATAAAAGCTTACGAGCAAACCTTAAAAGGATCAGACAAAGCTCTAGAATATTTATAGAAATACAAGAAAATCCAACTGGGTCACATTTATAATGTCTGGCATCTAATTAAAAAATTACTAGACATTAAGCAGGAAAATGTAAATCTAAATGAGGAAGTGGGGGTGGAAATCAGTCAATTAAAATAGATGCAGATGTGGTACAGATTATCCACTTAATAGACAAACAGTAATTATAACTGTATTCCATATGTTCCAGAAATTAGAGAAAAGTGTAAACACATTAAAAAGAAATATGGAATATATGAGAAGATCAAAAACAAATGTATAGAGATGAAAAATGCAATATCTGAAATAAAAATTATATTGGATAGGATTAATAAATTATAGTCTGGAATACAAAATATCCTAAACTTGAAAACATATCAATAATAAACTATGCAAAATAAGGCACAGAGAAGCAAAGAAACAAAAATACAAAGAACTTCAGTGAGTTGCCGAAAAAATGTGGCATAATGTACATGTGATTGGAGTTTTCAAAAGAAAGGGAGAATTGAAGAATATATTTGAAGAAAAAATGGCCAAAATTTGTTTAAATATGTTGAAAACCATAAACAAACCAATTGAAGAAGTTCAACAGATTCTAAACACAGTACACTTCATGCAAACAACACCTGTGCACATTATTACATTGGACAAAACTAATGATAAAGAGAAAATATTAAAAGCAACCAGAGGAAAAATACATATTACATATAGATGAACGATCATAAGAATAACAGTAGACTTCTTGCCAGAAACAATGTAAGCTGGGCAACAATGGAGTGACATCTTTAACCCTTTTCCCATTTAGGAG
Source organism: Theropithecus gelada (assembly GCF_003255815.1). Classification (NCBI taxonomy): domain Eukaryota; kingdom Metazoa; phylum Chordata; class Mammalia; order Primates; family Cercopithecidae; genus Theropithecus; species Theropithecus gelada. Next base: position 78,938,379 of record NC_037671.1, on the reverse strand, counting down.
TAAAAACTACAGTGGCCTGCCAGCACTCATTTAATTTTACATAAACATGCTTTTCGAGGCTAAAGCCAATCTGACTTTCAATGTGAAAATAACATGCAAAAACTGCTCTTGGAGTTATTTCTAAACGTAACTAACATCAGAATTGTCTGAATCATCAGTATTGTCAATTTTGAAAAAATTGGATTCATCAAATGAATCATCAGCCAACAACTGTTTGAGAATGATGTTAACATCACATGTAGAAATGCTGTGTTGGCCAGGCACAGTGGCTCATGCCTGTAATCCCAGCACTTTGGGAGGCCAAGGCAGATGGATCACAAGGTCAGGAGATTGAGGCCATCCTGGCTAACACGATGAAACCCCGTCTCTACTAAAAATAAAAATTTAGCCCGGCGTAGTGGCAGGAGCCTGTAGTCCCAGCTACTCGGGAGGCTGAGGCAGGAGAATGGCATGAACCTGGGAGGCGGAGCTTGCAGTGAGCTGAGATTGTGCCACTGCACTCCAGACTGGGAGAGAGAGCAAGACTCGCCTCAAAAACAAAAACAAAAAAGACAAAAAGAAATACTGTTTTCTAGGATTTGACATTTTCAGCAATTGAGAATTACTATGTTTTGTAAATGGAAATACAAAACACCACTACTAAAAACAGAATATTGTAAATATTTTATTTATTTATTTATTTTTTTGACACAGGGTCTTGCTCTGTTGCCCAAGCTGGAGTGCAGTGGTGTGATCTTGGCTCACTGTAACCTCTGCCTCCCAGGTTCAAACAATTATCCTGCCTCAGCCTTAGGAGTAGTTGGGATTACAGGTGTGCACCACCACGCCTGGCTAATTTTGTATTTTTAGGCTGTTCTCGAACTCCTGACCTCAAGTGATCTGCCTGCCTCAGCCTCCCAAAGGATTGGGATTACAGGTGTGAGCCACCTCACCTGCCCCAGAATGTTGTAAATACAATGATGTCTTTTATTTCCAAAGTCAGTGTACTAGAACGATGCAAAAATAGTAAAAGTAAGATATTTTGTGGCAAAGTTATCTCACGGTAAACACAACAGTTGCAGGCATGTATTATTGGGGCAAACAGGAAAAGGGTTAAAATACAGAAAGAGAAAGAAAAAAATTCTATAAACCTAGAATTGTTATTTCCAGCAAAAATACTGTTCATTATGAAGGGAAAATAAAGATTTTTTTGAGACATACAAAAGCCAAAATAATCCATCAGAATGGCACTATAAAAATTATTAAAGGAAGCCTTCAGGCAGAAAAATTCTGAATCTACATAAAAGAATAAAGAATACTGGAAATTGTAAATATGTGGATATGTAAAAAGATATTTTTCTTATTTTTGAAATCTCTTTAAGAGACAACTAAAGCAGGCCGAGTGTAGTGGCTCATGCCTGTAATCCCAGCACTTTGTGAGGCCAAGGCAGCCTGAGATCGCGCCACTGTGCTTCAGCCTAGGCAACAGAGTGAGACCCCATCTAAAAAAAAAAAAAAAAAAAAAGAGAGAGAGAGAGAGATAACGAAACGAAAGCAAAAGATAGTAACAATATACTGTCAGGTTTATAAGATATAGAGAAGTAAAACATGACAACACTCACACCAGTGATGGGAGGAGGAAAATGAAAGAGTATTATTTAAGATTTCTTTCTACTATGCATAAATTGGTATATTACGTGTGATAAGTGAAAGGTGAACTCTATAAACCTCCATTGTGTATCATGGTAACCACTAGCCACATGTAGCTCTTGAGCCCTTGAAATGTAATTGGTCCAAAATGAATGTCCTGTAAGTATAGAATACACATCATATTTCAAAGACATAGTGTAAAAAGTATAAAATTTACCATTAATATTTATATACTGTTATAAATTATTATTATTATTAATTGAAATTATAATTATTGGGTATATTATTTTAAATTAAAATAGTCTTAAAATTAATTTCACCTGCTTCTTTTAGCTTTTAAAAGCATAGCTATTAGAAAACATGTAAATTGCATATGTGGCTCACATTATATATCTATTGGACAGTATTACTAGAAACCCTAAAATAGCCACTAAAATCAAACAAAGACAAGTAAAAACCAACAAAACAAACAAAAAACATAGCTACTGAGTGAACAAAAGACAGAAAACAAAAAATATTCATTTAATACTAATGAAGCAGAGAAAGAGGAAAAGAGTAAAAAAGAACAGATAGGAAAATGGAAAAAAGATAGCAAAACAGTATATTTAAATCCACCTATATCAATAATCACATTAATGTACATGATCAAATCTCCCTGAAAATGGTAGAGATTTTCGGATGTATAAAAAAGCAAACCAACTATCCACTGCCTTCACTAAACCCTTTTTAAATATGAAGGCACAAATAGGATAGAAATAAAATAAGGAAAAAGATACACCATGCTGTCATTACTAAACACCAAAACACTAAAATCAGAAACACCTATCATGGCACAGGTCTCTGAAAACAGACTTAAGAGTGTTTGGTTATCTAGGTGAATGGCCTTTGATTTCTGATCTTGGGTATATTTTGAAAGTATCCTCAGACATGGATCTAGAGCAGAAATTCATCAGAAGTGAGTATGTCTGCTGGAAGTCTAGCTAAAATGCTTTAAAGTTTAATCCTAGATTTTATATCACAATTCTTTAGAGAGCTGTGAAAATAAACACTATTTCTCTATGATTAACCATCAGAAAGAAATAGATTTTGACACATTTCATGGAACGAGCTATCAAGACAGGTCCCCAGATAGTTCAGAGTAGCTAATAAACAAAACATCTCTGCCAGAAACTACAGAGTGAAGAAATGAGATCTCATTGAAATAAATTCCCTAATCATTAGAATAAGTCCTCTAACTGCACAGCACTATCACCATGTTCTACATTCTTCATGCCCCCAGGTCACAGATCTGGATAAGAGCACCAAAACTAAAACAAGAAAGATAAACAGAAAATAAAAATGTAAAATAAAATGCTCTCCCATAATGTACTCTCTTAAGAGATAAGTTGATATCCCTTATTGTTAGCCCAGTTTTGCATTGCTATACTGAGGCTGGGTAATTTATAAAGAAAAGAGGTTTAATTGATTCACGGTTCTACAAGCTGTATGAAAAGCATGGTGTCGACATCTGTTCAGCTTCTAGTGAAGGCCTCAGGAAGCTTACAATCATGGTGGAAAATAATGAGAAGCCAGAATGGCACATGGAAGGAGCAGAAGCAAGACAGAGAACGGACAGGTCCCAGACTCTTTTCCACAACTAGATCTCATGTGAACTGAGTAGGAACTCACTTATCACCAAGGGTATGGCACTAAGCCATTTATGGCCTTCACTCCAGTTTCCAAAAACTTCCTCATTTCCATCTGAGACCTCCTCAGGCTGGCTTTCACTATCCCTATCTCTATCAGCATTTTGGTCACGATCATTTAACCAAATTCTAAGAATTCAAAATTTTCCCTCATCTTTGTGTCATCTTCTGAGCCCTACAAACTCTTCCAACCTCTCTGCTTATTGTCCAGTCCCAAAGCCACTTCCACATTTTCAGGTATCTTTATAGCAACACCCCACTCCTGGTACCAATTTTCTGTGTTAGGCTATTTTTGCATTGCTATAAAGGAATATTTTGAGGTTGTGTAATTTGTAAAGAAAAGAGGGCTGGGCATGGTGGCTCACACTTGTAATCCTAGCACTTTGGGAGGACAAGGCAGATGGATTGCTTGAGGTCAGGAGTTTGAGACCAGCCTGGCTAACATGGTGAAACCTGGTCTCTTACTAAAAATAAAAAAATAGCTGGGTGTGGTGGCACATGCCTGTAGTCCTGGCAACTCAGGAGGCTGAGGCAAGAGAATTGCTTGAATCTGGGAGGTGGAGGTTGCAGTTAGCCAAGATTGTGCCACTGCACTCCATTCTGAGCGACAGAGAAAGACTCTGACTCAATAACAACAAAAAATAAATGAAAGAAGAAAGAGGTTTAATTGGCTCATGGTTCTGCAGGCTATATGAAAAGCATGGTGCCAATATCTGCTTGGTTTCTGGTGAGGGCCTCAGGAAACTTTCAATCATGGTGGGAGGTGATGGGGAGCCAGCATGTCACATGGCAAGAGCATGAGCAAGAGAGAAAAGGGGGAGGTTCCAGACTCTTTTTAAACGGTTGATCTCACATGAACTAACTGAGCAAAAACTCACTCATCACCAGGGGTATGGCACTAAGCCATTTATGTAGGATCTGCCCCCATGATCCAATACTTCCCACTATGCCTCACCTGCAACATTGGGACTTACATTTTAGCATGAGATTTGGAGAGGACAGACATTCAACCCATATCACCCTTCTTGGTTTACCTAGAGTAATCAAAATGTCAGATGAACCAAATAGACATGGAAATAAATGTGTCTTTAGGGTAAATATATATATTAGTCAGTTCAAGCTACCATAACAAGATGTTACAGACTGGGTGGCTTAACAAACAGAAATTTATTTTCTCACAGTTCCGGAGGATGGAAACCCAAGGTCAAGGTGCCAGCAGGCCTAGTTTTTGGTAAAGTCTTTCTCCTTGGCCTGCAGATGGCAATTCATTTCCTTCCTTCCTCCCTTCCTTCCTTCCTTCCTTCCTTCCTTCCTTCCTTCCTTCCTTCCTCCCTTCCTCCCTTCCTCCCTTCCTCCCTCCCTTCCTCCCTTCCTCCCTTCCTCCCTTCCTTCCTTCTTTTCTTTTTTTGAAGCAGAGTTGCGCTCTTATCACCAGCCTGGAGTGCAGTGGCACGATCTTGGCTTACTGGAACCTCCACTTCCCAGGTTCAAGCCATTCTCCTGCCTCAGCCTCCCAAGTAGCTGGGATTAAAGACATGTGCCACCACACCATGCTAGTTTTTGTATTTTTTGTAGAGACAGGGTTTCACCATGTTGGTCATTCTGGTCTCGAACTCCTGACCTCAAGTGATCTGCCCGCCTCAGCCTCCCAGTCTTTCCATGTCCTCACGAGTCCTTATCTTTCTGTGTCAGAGTGGAAAGTGAGAAATGTCTCTGGTGCCTCTTCCTCTTCTTGTAAGGTCACTAGTCCTTTTGTCCAGCACCCCACCCTTTTGGCCTCATTTAATCTTAATTAAAGATTAACTCCAAATACAGGAACATTGGGGTTAGGGCTTCAACATATGAATTTTGGGACGACACATTCAGTCTATAACAAGGTATGTGTAAGGAGAGTAGTAGAATAAGTCTAGTGTCTGAGAGCTGACTGTTCCTAAATAATATTTATTACCTAATTATAAGTGTTATGCAGATGTTGTGCATGGTCCAAGAATGTACAAGAAATCTAACAAACCTGAAAAGGAAACAATTCAAACGTACCCATCTGGTCCTGATTTTAATGCTATCCTCAAAATGTCTCCCTTTTTGAGAGGATCTAAATTAATACTGAGTTATTTTAATTCATTTTCCTATGTTCCTTGACTCCACATACATTTTTCCTTTTCTCTGTAATTACTCCGATGAAGCCATCATAATCTCTTCCTTACAAGAATGATAGCAGTGCTTCTCCAATTTGTCTTTTCACATTTACTCTTACTTGCTTTCAAATTATCTTTTAAAAGGGATAAATCAGACAAAGTCTTTGGTAGTTTCCTATTCTTTAAGCCTGATATTCTGAATTCAGGCTATGAAGCTATACATGATCTGGTCCTTGCCTCCCTCTTGAGCCACATTTTACTGCAGTCTTCCACTATTATTCACTATGTTTTAGCACGTATGCTGTAGCTACACTGGACTTCTGGTTCTTCCAACAGGTGTCTTTTCTATATGCAGTTCCTTCTACCTGGAATAATCTTCCTCATTCTCCAGTGCCCTCTACTTCCTTCGTTCTTCAACAAGTCTTTGTTTCAGATCTTTTCCTCAGAGAAGATGCACTAGGTTAGGTTCCCTCATTACACCGTCTTTGCACACTTGACTCTGGATCTTAGAAAAAGATCCAAGGCCTAGAGATCAGATACTTAGTTTCTCACCGTAGTTCTTAGCCAAGTCACTACTTTTCTGGGCTTCCTTGTGCCATGAACTGTATGAAGGACTGAATACTGTCACAAAGATATTTTGTAAACTCCCTCAGACTGTCAGGGCTGACACACCAAAACCCATAGCTGGGGATGCAATGGGGAGAGTCACCAATGGAAACCATCACTCAGAGTTTAACAGTCTTTTTTCTGGCATGTTGGGGTTGAAACAAAGAAGTACAGAATTTTGCATTAGGTGCACATGTGGTAGGGTAGGGAGAAAAAAGGGCAGCGTGTAAAGGACTGATTGGGCCGGTTATTGTGGTTGAAGTAATAAGCCATATGTTTTAGGTTATATGCTGTTTGTTCCTTAATAATATATGTCAATTTAATAGTACCTTTTTGGAGGAAAAAAAATAAATATATAAGCTATGCACAATTTAAAAAATTATTTTATTCAGGCATTGTATATAACAAACTATACATATTTAAATTGCACAATTTGATAAGTTTTGACATATGTATACAGCCATAAAACTAAAACCACAATCAAGATAGTGAACATATCCATCCCCTCAAAAATGTTTCTTTGTGTCCTTTTGTTATCTCTCCCTCCCAAACAATCTTCTCCCTTGTGCCTCCAGGGAGCCACTAGGCTGCTGTTAGTATACCTTAGCTTATAGTTCCTATAATTTCATATAAATGGAATCATATAATATGTATTCTTTTTTGTATGGCTCTTTCACTCAGCATAATTATTTTGAGATTCATTGATGGTGTTGCATGTATGACTAGTCCATTCCATTGTATTGCTAAGTAGTATTCCACTTTATGGTTATATCATGATCTGTTCATCTATGTACTCTTCACCTGTTGATGCACACTTAGATTGTTTTCAGTTTGGTGTGATTACAAGTAAAGCTGCTAAGAACATTCATATAAATTATTTTAAGGACTATGTTTCCTCTTCTCTTGAGTGAATACCTAGGAGTGGAATGGCTGTATCTTCTGCTAGGTGTATAAGCAATTTTTGAAGAAACTGAAAAATTGTTTTCCAAAGTGGTTGTTGTATCAGTCAGGGTTCACTAGAGGGACAGAATTAATATATATATGTATGCAGGGGAGTTTATTATTAACTCACATGATCACAAGGTCCCACAATTGACCGTTTGCAGGCTGAGGAGCAAGATCACATTTTTCTGCCCGCTTATATTATATATATTATATATATATATATATATATATATATATATAAAGGGGAGTTTGTTAAGTATTAACTCACATGAGCAAAGCCACAATTGGCTGTCTGCAGGCTGAGCACCAAGATCACATTTTTCTGCCCACTTACATTCTAGCTGTGCTGGCATCTGATTAGATTGTGCCCACCCAGATTAAGGGTGGGCCTGCCTTTCCCAGACCACTGACTCAAATGTTAATCTCCATTGGCAACACCCTCACAGACACACCTAAAATCAATACTTTGTATCCTTCAATCCAATCAAGTTGATACTCATTATTAACCATCACAGTTGTAATTGGTCTACATTCCATCAACTAGTAGTGTATAAGTTACAGTTCTTCCACATCCTCTCTTACACTTAGTGTGGTTAATCATTTTTTGATTTTAGCTACTCTAATATGTGTGTAATAGTTCATTTTGGTTTTAATTTATTCTGATTCATTTATTTTTAATTAACTAATCCTGATTATTAATGATGTTGAGTATCTTTTCAAATGTTTATTTGCCATGGCGTTTTTTGAGGGGGATGAAGTGTCTGTTCAAAACTTTTGAACATTAAAAAATAATTGAGAATACTTATGTAGAGTTTTGAGTGTTCTTTGTGGATACAAAATCTGGATACGAGTCACTATCAGTTATGTGATTTGAAAATTTTTTTTTCATTCTGTGACTTGTCTTTTTGTCTTTTCATTCTCAAATGATAGGGTCATTTGAAGAGCAATTTTTTTTTTCTGTAGTCCAAATTTTTCTTTTATAAATCTTAGAAATATTTGCTTAGTTCAAGCTTACAAAGATTTTCTTCTATAAATGTTATACTTTCACATTTTACAATTAGGTTAATGGTCCATTCTGAGTTAATTTTTACATAGGATATGAAGTAATGATCCAAATTTATTTTTGCATATGGATATAAAATTGTTATAATCTCATTTGCTGAAAATTCTTTTATCGGTTGCATTGCTTTTATACCTTTGTTAAAAATAATTTTTTCAAATATATATGGATTTATTTCTGTACTTTCTATTTTGTTCTTCTGATATATTTGTCTATCTTTACAGCAAATTTAGCTGTTTTTGTTTTTGTTTACTGTGACTTTTAAAAAAATCAGTTATTATTAGCTCTCCAACTTTGTTCCATTCAAAACAAAGTGGCTGTATTGATATCAAAGTCAGCTTCAGACCAAAGAAAATTACCATAGTTAGAAAAGTATAATATATGTATTATATACATATGTGTATATATGTATATAATTATTCTGTATAATTATGTATATACATATATACATATCAGTATATATGTGTATAATACATATATATGTATAATATGTATACATATATACACATATAAGTGTATATGTGTATAATACGTATACATATATACACATATAAGTGTATATGTGTATAATACGTATACATATATACACATATAAGTGTATATATATAGTGTTACTCCATTCAGGCTATTATAACAAAATGCCATCAACTGAGTAGCTTATAAATAAAATAAATTTATTTTTCACAGTTTTGGAGGCTGAGAAGTCCAAAATCAAGGCACCAACAGGTTAGGCATCTTGTGAGGGCCTGTTTCCTGGTTCATAGATGATGCCTTTTCCCTGAGTCCTCATATGGTGAAATGGCAGAGCAGCTCTCTGGAACCTCTTTTATAAAGGCAGTAATATCATTCATGAGAATGAAGTCCTCATGACTCAATTATCTCCTAAAGGCCTCACCTCCCTACACCATCACACTGGTTATCAGGTTTTGGGGAACACATAAACATTCCCTCCATAGCATATATACACTATAATAGATATATCAGTCACCATATATGGGTACTAATAGAGTTATAGCTATCTATCTATATATGTATATATGTGTGCATATATATATAAAAAACTATATGGCCTATATATATATACACACACACACATATATACACACACATGCACATACATGCATGTATTTGTTTAATGATGGGTGAATGGATGAAAGTGAAATAAGCACAAATGAATAATCCCATTGAGCAGCCCCAAATATTGCCAAAATATTTAGAAGATATTTTGAAGATGAACTAGTGTTTCAAATTTAACCTGTTTGTGACTCATTCTTCTCTACCTGCAAATGCAGCTTTTCATTTCTTTGAAAACATCACATTTCCCTACTATTTCTGAGAGTCTCTGGAGTGGTTCATGTTCATGTCAGAGAATATGCAGCTACAACATAGTACTGTAATTGTCATTTTGTCTGCTGAAACCACTGTTCTTTGAGTTCTGTGAGGTCTGCAGGACATTGCTATCATGTTCCCTGTTGCATTACTGTTATTGAGACTCTAATAAATCACATCTTTGCCAAATTTCACAATATTAGATTGTTTCTAAGGAGAAAGACAGGACAACAGAAGTTTGACCTTCCTAAACGTCCTAGGAGAAGCAGTAACTGGAGGTTTAGTCTCATTTAAGAAATTTTTCAGCAGACAGGAGGAGACCGAAGCCACTCCAGTGATTCAGGAAGTGTCCCATCTAAAGTCCCGTAGACTAGGCAGGAGTTGAGACATTTGAGTCAAGGTAGATACATCACACATTCATGTAAGGGGTGAGCTTTGTGGTAGCTTCTGAGAAGTGCCACTCTACCTTTTCTCAGGTCCAGATCTAAGGAACAAAGTTCCTCGAGAATGGCCCACAGGGTAGGGGTGCTATTTAAAAAAGTGAAGGAAAGCTCTCATCACATGTCATCTCAGTTTCGCAGACCATGATAGGCCCCTGCTTACAACCATTCATAGCTTTCATAGTAACTTAGATAGGAAGCTGTGCTTACCAAAGGCCCTGCCTGATTTGGCCGTTTCTAATTCTCCAAGCCTACCTCATTCCACTTTTTCCCCTTTCTCACAAAGCTCTGCTCACTGGCCTCATCTCAGTTCCTTAAACGCAGTGCAATTTTTCCTGCCTAAGGGCCCTTCATTTTACTGTTGCTAGAATATCCACCCACAGATCCTCAGTGGTTGGCCCTTTTTTTTTTTTTTAACCTTCTAGGTACCTGTTCAAACGCGGCCTCTTCCACAATGCCTTGCCCAACTACCTGACCTAAAATAGTCCCCAATTCCAGTTGTTCTTCATGACATCATCATGCTTATTCCCTTCATAGTACTTATCACTATATGTAATTATCCTGTTCATGTATTTATTTATGTGTTATTATCCGTCTTTCCTTACCACATAAGCTCTTTGAGAATGAGATCCTTGCTATGTGTACATTGCTATGCCAAAAACATCGAATGGTTTATTAACTACCGTATTGTAGGTAGTTAATAAAAATTGTTGAACCAATGAATTGGTCTGTCTTGTGCACCAGGCTATGAGTTCTGAAAGGACTGGATCAAGGTCTGTTTTGCTCATTACTGTATTTCCACACGCAGAGGACATACTTAATAAATACGTGCTGAATAAAAGTGAAAGAAGAATAGTAAGTCAAGAGTTATAAAGCCAGAAATACTGTAAAAAATCCAGGCCAGACACTTTTGACCCGATAGTCGTTAACTGTAGCAGTATCCTCCATATGCGGGTTCAGAGACCAGGCAAATGCAAGTGAAATGCAAGTTTGTCAAAAGGTCTCACCAGCCTGTAGGTACACTCAGGGTCACATGAAGACTGCCTGATTTCAGGACTTATTTCCTTTACTTGCATAACGCTTGTCCTCAATCCTTAAGATGGTCCCCTTCAGCATTTCTGAGAGTCCCCAGGGAGTGTCTCACTTGTGATTAAGAAAAAATCTAACTTTATTAATGTTCTCACTGCCTTGTAGACACCACATTTATCCTCCAAGGATCACTGTTACTCTCCTAGGTCCTGTTCCTCCAATCATACCATTCTTCAGCAAACCCCCACTGCTGCTCCACTGACCACAAAGGACTTTACCACACTCCACGCGTTTCTGAAAATTTCACAGCAATAAAGCTCAGTGATCTATGGCAAACTCTCTGCTGTGGTTACCTGTCTCTCCCTTGTAACTTTTAATCTGGGGTGTTAAAAACAGTGCACTATGTGTATGTGTGTGTGCGCCTTAATATTTTATAGTGTTAATTGAATGTTTTTTCAGTTTTTACTTATGGCTTTCACTTTGCCTAGGACCCACATGCGAATCTATGGAATTTGACTGGGAACAGATACGAGTCACAGTCACAAAGTTATACTCAGAATCCATATTCTCCTCTGGGAAGAAACTGGGGGGCTTGTTATGGATCCCACCTTCCACCCTTAGGATAAGGTCTCTCCCAGAGGACTCTAGAGCCCTCCTTCAATTAGACTGCTGTCAGGGTATCTCACAATTTATTCAAAATACCTAGCGGCCCAAGCAGGAGACAAGCTCAAGCTCTTTCCTATAGGCTCTTCAGGTTCCAGGAAAATAGGCTGGCTTCACAAATTCCCTAGACATGCTTGGACGGGCCCAGATTCAAGCTGAAACTCTGCTATCTTGATACACAAGAAAATCTTCAAATGAACTCAGCTGTAAAAAACCTTCAAACCACATAAAGCCATCCCACACCCTTGGCAATAAACACAGCCAACAGCAACAGAGGCCATGAGGTGGCAGCAAGAGCAACTTAAAGGCCATAAAGGGAATACAGAAGCCAACCACCTCACAGGATACTCTGACAAGAACAAGAAGGAATTTGGGCTTCTGACAATTCTGCTGAAATTCCTCCATGATACTCCTCAAACTGAGGACATAGGTTACTTGTTATTACACAAGTACATAGAATCATAGGATATATAAACCATTAAAATAGTTGTGTTTGGATGAGGAAATTGTGATGCCTTTTCTAAATAAAGTTTAATTTGTATATTTTGCTACTCTGTTTTTACAATTGAAGGGCAAGGGAAAAAATGAAGATTGTTATTATATATTTTTGAACCTAACTGTTCTAAGATCGGCAGAAAAGTAACCTCTTGTTCAAGCTAAGAGTTAATAATTAATTATCGCTAAACCTTGTTCAGTTTGTACATTTGTGTGTTGAATGCCATAACATAAAAATAGCAGAATCTCATTTCACAAATTCAAAAGTTCAAGAACCATCATATTTGTTTATAATATGTAAATCACTTGAAATCCAACTCCATGCCCTGTTCCTATAGACTAGTGGGAAATTTAGTAGTAATTGAGGCTCCACCAGCCCAAGGCTGTACCTTGCACCTCATGTATCATTAAGACTCAGGAGGACCCCAGTCATTAATCATTTGCTCACACCATTTTCTGCTGCTCACACATTTCAGCAGAAATGCCAGGACATTTTCAGGGGTTCTGCTGCTTTGGTCCACATTCAGTGACAGGAATCATCATAAGGCTCATAGTACCTGTGCTGAAGGTGTGGCCTCTGAGTGCCCCCAGAAGTAAGCCAGCTCCTTTAGTCGTCATGCCATCTCTTGACTCTGCAGAAAGGAAATGTAAAGGAACCGGCTACCGGTTTGCAAATAATATTTCTCAAAATGTAATTAACATGAATCTCTCGAGTACATTTATGACAACTAAAAGACACACACAATTAACTTTACTAATATAGAGCTGTGATAATAAAGCTAAATAGCATTCTGAGATTCTAAAATAATTTCTGCAGATTAAATAGAAGGTAAGGAATGGTCAAAGCCTTTTCTAATATGTATGTGTTTATCTTTCCTATTTTAAATTACATTTTAATGGTGTCTTCTATGAGGGGCCTGAATTACTTGCCACCTTAATACAAAAAGGTTTGAAACCTTTCCTAAGTTAGCTATAAAAAAATACCTTATTTTATCTAATATGTGTGAGGCCTGAAGTTTCCTTTTCACATAATGAAATGTGCGTCTTTTGTGATAGGACCAATGTCCTAATACTTTCATATTGTTCTCTTTTATTTCAAAGGTATGTAAGGATTTCATTTGCTCTGAGCACACAGATGTAGTAAGTCATTCATCTGGGGTGGAGGATAGACATCACCCACACAAAGTCTTTGCACAACACTGGTCTGATTAGAGTTCCACTTGCGCCATGGGCACACAGGATAGTGACAGATGTAGCTGTCAGAGGCTCACTCCCTGCTTTATCTGATAGGACAAGGCTGCACAGGGAGCGTCCAACAACTAGAGTAGTCCTGTCAGAACCCACAGGTGCCTCTGGGGCAAAGAAGGGGGCAACAAGGGTGCCTTTCCTCTAAAATCAAGCAGGCTGAAAAAAACTAAGAAGCTCCTTCTCCATCATCACTGTAGGTGAGTGCAGGATGGAGAGACAGAAGAAAAGCAAACACTGATAAAATTGTAATATTTATTTTGACAACATAAGTATCTTATGGAAAATAAACGATTTGAATTTTAAAAATCGAAGGTGAGGGAAAGAGTAACAGGAATTCAAGGGAAAACAGCATTCCTATATTAGTGAGAAAAATAGATGAGGTTTTAAAAAAACAAGTATCTCTGGGATGACACATTAATAAAGTTTTGATATTTGATAGTTGGTGATTTAGAATTCAAAATTATAGTCATTTAAAAAATATATATCTTATTATATAATCACATCAAATAAACTCATATCAATATATAGTGGTAATAGTAATGATAGTAATCAGTCCTAAATTCCTGAAGGAAATATCACAGAGTGAAATAAAAAATGACAGTGTTTTATATTTGTAAACCACTTTAAAATTTTCAAAGTGCTTTCACTTAAATGACCCCATTTGATCCTCATGTCAGTCTATGAAACAGGCAGCACAATTTTTTCTTTCATCAGTGTGCAGGTAGGAGACTGAAATGTAGACCAGTTTAGTGATTTCCCCTGGGGTACATGGCTTGGATATACCAAAACTAGAAATAGAATTCTGGACTTTTGCTTCCCAGAGCATTTTTATTTCTTATCAAATTGTTATTCATAGCTCTACATTTTCTGTCACTGAAAATAGACGTCAATTTCCAGAGGTGAGTAAAGCTTGTCCATAGATAGGTATAATTCACAGTATTTATCCATATTGGACTGATACATTTTAGGGTTGACCCTTTTCATGTGTTGTTAAAATAATGAGAATCAACCTAATAAACAACTCAGCTTACAACTTGCCTTTGTACTCTCCAAAAGTCTCTTCAATCGTAGTTCAGTTGGCAGTTGTAGCTTTTGAAGAGCATTGCTTCTCCCTACTCCACCCTTTGACCCAGTTTCTACCAAAAGCTGGCACCACAGCTATTATATTGCATACATTGCAGAAGCTTTGAGCTTCTTTAAATCTGTCTCAGCAATTTTCAACCAGGCCATTTCATTGACCCAGGAAAGAGCAGAAGTAAGGAGACATATATGCAAGGACGTTGTCAGGTTCATTCTCTTTCCCACCTATTTCCTAGATCCATCCCTTTCCACCCAGGCTTAGGAGTAAATATACAGACGGGTTAGGAGAGAGACTGTATTTTGTTTCAAACAGACCTTGAGAGGCCATACCAACACTGTCAGCTCTGAGGGATCCTCAGAAGCCATGGAAGCTTCAGCTGTGGTGCAATTCCATGGAGAACATATTGTTTCACTGAAAACTTTCTGGTTATCCAGGACCCCACTTATGATCAGAAAAGATCCATCCTAACATCTGTGAGATCCAGGGCAATAGGGCAAATAGGGGTCCACATAGCATTTGTCTAAATATTTAACTGTCATGCGAACAAGCTGTAATATTAAATACATTCTCTCCTCCTGTGCAATAATGGTACATCTGTAATAACAAAATTGAAATACAAGTTTGACGCTACGGTTTCATGTTATTGATAGCTGGCAAAAAAGAAAAGTTATTTGAATTTAATTATTAATCTATTTTGGGAATTTTTTTTTTTTTTTTTTTTTTTTTAGACAAGGTCTTGTTCTTTCACCTAGGCTGGAGTGCAGTGACTGACTATAACCTCGAACTCCTGGACTCAAGTGATCTTCCCACCCCAGCCTCCCGAGTAGCTAGGACTATAGGCACATGCCACCACACCAAGCTTTTTCATTTTTTCTGGAGGCAGGGGTCTCACTGTGTCACCTAGGCTGGTCTTAAACTCAAGAGCCCCCATGTTCAATTGGGATTTCTGTTGATAAGCCAGTCATTTTTGAATTATAACATGAAGCAATATAATTTATAAGTTATTTATAAATTGATTTATTTCATACATTTATTTTTCTTACTTTCATTAGAAAAATATCACTTATTACATTGCGCTAATTAAGACTTTCGGATAATTTATGTTCTGTTGAGAGTACTGACCTAAAGTACTAAAAATTTTTATTTATTTATTTTTTTGAGATGGAGTTTTGCCTTTGTTGCTCAGGCTGGAGTGCAATGGCACAACCTCTGCTCACTGCAACCTCCACCTTCAGGGTTCAAGTGATTCTCATGCTTCAGTCTCCCAAGTAGCTGGGATTACAGGCATGTGCCACCATGCCCGGCTAATTTTGTATTTTCTCAGTAGACATGGGGTTTCACCATGTTGGTCAAGCTGCTCTTGAATTCCTGACTTCAGGTGATCCACCCGCCTTGGCCTCCCAAAGTGCTGGGATTACAGGCATGAGCCACGATGCCTGGCAAGGGCTAAAAATTAATTGTAACCAGGCAAGGTGCCACCAGCCTGTAGTTCCAACTACTGTGGAGGCTGAGGCAGGAGGACCTCTTGAATGCAGGAGTTCAAGGCTGAAGTTTGCTGTGATTGTGCCTATGAATAGCCACTGTAATCCAGCCTGGGCAATCTAGTGAGACCCATCTTTAAACCAAATAAAGCAAAATTAATTATAATTATAAAATTTCAGCAAAAATTATACTAAATATAAAATTAGAATTATTTTTCATATTTTTTAAAAAGTGATTTTTTATATTCAAAATTATTTATTAAACTAAAAGTCAAAATGCAAACTCTAATGCATATACAAAAATTTAATCAACATTATCTAAAGTTAAATTTTAAAATTCATTTTTGAAAATTTAATTAAAACTTATTAGATATTTTCATAAAAATAAAACTATTCACAATTCTAGCATTAAATGTTCATCTAGTTTTCAATATAAGAATCAAGATCACATTTTATATATGTCATAGCTAGATCAGCATTGTCCAATAGACACGGTGCAAGCCACATATACAACTTTTAGTTTTTTTTTACATTAAAAGTTCTTTGACATTACAAAAATGTAAAATAAAACATTAACACATGTTAATATTTATTTTAATAATATATTTTATTTAATCTATATATTAAAATTTTTCAACATGTAATCAAAAATAGTTAATAAAGGCTTTTGAATTCTTTTTTCATACTGTCTGCAAAATTCAAAAATATACAAAAGTATATTTTACAATTATAACACTTCTCAGCTGGACACATTTCAGGTGCCCAGAAGTCACATGTGGCTAAGGTTACCATATTGGACAGCAACGTGAATTCTTCAATGTCAAGTATTACTCCGTTGTCATGTGCAACTATTGCAAATACCACATTAATTGAAGGCTTTCAGACCAACAGATTGACACACAAAGAGAAGCAACAAAATGGATTTTTCACACAACTGGGAATTATAGTAAGAGGAAGAACTTGACATGTTAACATGTCCAACTAACTTGTCTTTTCTCTTGCTTAAGCACTTCTACCACTCTAATCCTCGGAAGCAGTGTCCACCTCCGGTGGTGGTACAATCCACAGACCATCATGGATGTAACTGCCTTTTGCTCCAAAGGACACAGGACAAGAGGTTGGAAGAAGCATTTCCTTGGGACCCAAAGAAGGGTTAGGCATAACAGTGGATCTTTAGGGATTACATGCTACACTGTACACTGTGGAGCATCAGACAACAGGTAACAGAAATGCCATTTGTTCATTAATTCATTTGTTGGTGCATTTATGAAAATTGGGGCTGAAGCAAGGGGCTGCACTTGCTCAGGTATGAGGAAGATACTGGATCAGGGCACTCCCAGAACTAAGTTGGTTTCCTAGTAGCACATTAGAAAAGGAAGGGATCAAGATGGGCCAGGTCTCTCAGGAATGTGCTAGATGAGGGAAGATGGGCTGGACTGTGAATCTTCATGTAGTAATAGCAGTGTTTCAAGAATGAGATGAGTGGCAAGGTCAGGTCTGAGAGAGCAGGAGTACATGCGGTAAGGTTGGCAAACTTTCAATGACCTGGAACGCACATACTCCATCAATTATTGCCAATCTTCTAGTTTTTCCAAAGTGGCCAAGTATCTAGATACAAGATGCAAATGTTTTTAGTGATCATTATTATTCTGAATACATCTACTTATCCATCCATCTATCCATTCATTCATTCATCCATTTAACATTTGTCATCTATATTGAACAGCTACTCAATGCTAGACACTGTTCTTAGTACCACAGATACAAGGATGAATAGGATACAATCCCTACCCTTAAATAACTCTTACTGCTGTATAGGAATTTATCCTCTGCTAAGGCCTTCTTTCTTTTATCTCCTAGTTATTTCCTCAAAAATGTGAACACCTGCTTGTGTTGTCCTCCTCAATGCTGGTGCAGATCAAGGATCCTTTAGGGACTGTTGTCCATGTCAGCTTTTTCTGGGAGGCTGAAAATTGCTATGCAGAACCTCTTGGGCTCTCCTTCTAAGACCACTTGATAGAGAAAGTGTATATTTCCCTCACCTTCTACAAAATATCTGAATAGAAATCATAATATACACTGCCTGTGATAGATCATGCCTGTAATCCAAGCACTTTGGGAGACTGAGACAGGAGGATAGCTTGAAGTCAGTAGTTAAAGACCAGCCTGGGCGACATAGTTAGACCTTATTTCTACAAAAAATTTTTTTTAAATAGCTGGACCTGGTGATGTGCACTTATAGTCCTATCTACTCAGGAGGCTGAGGTGAGAGGATCATTTGAGCCCAGGAGTTCAAGGCTGTAGTGAGCTATGATTGTGTCACTGTACTTTAGCCTGGGTGACAAAGTGAGACACTGCCTCTATAAAAGAGGGAAGAAACATGACATAGGAAGAATAGGGAGAAGTCTTTGCTCTCAGGGGACAGAGATAAAATACACTTGTGGTGGTCAAATCTGTGTGATCCTTTCATATTATTTTGGTATTGGGAGAAATTCTTTCAACATGAGAATATACTATACAATATTTAAGATGACATTAATTTTCCTCCATGGAAAGAAATACTTATCAATGATTATTTCTCTTTCATACACACCAAGTAAATTTTAGAACATTACATATGGTTACTAAGTTCAATTATTAATGAAGGGAGAAATATATCTTTTAAATATGTTTTTCAATTTCCAGTGGAGAACTTACTCTCTTTTAGGTAAATTTGGTAGTGAACTATATCAGTTGTTTAAAAAAATGCCATGTTTTAAACATATTTTAATATTCATTATCTCATTTGACCCACACAACAACTATATTATGTAGATAGGGAATGTATTATCTTCATTTATCAGATAGAGTTGAGCCATAAAGAGATTGGACTTGTACATGCCCACACACATTAGTGCCAGAGATAAAAATAGAGTTGAAGTCTCCGGATTCCTAGTCCAGGATGCTTTCCATTATAATACAGTACTTTCCTAGTTGCTCTTCATAAAATCTATGATCTGTTACAGACAAAATGCTAAAGGAAAATCCTCATAAGTAAAAAATCCAATCTGCTAGCAAGGATCTAATAAAATGCTCAGAACATGTTGTTTTCCTTTGTCTTACCCTTATTTATTCTAGATCAAAATGGAATACATAAATATACACAACCAGAAATTTACTGAGACCAATTATTTCATAATTTTATGGATGTTGTGCCCAACATTAACTCACATGTCATCTCTTATTTGGAAATCTTTTGAATGATTGTGGGCAAGAAACTTACTACTAATAAAGAAAATCCTGCTTACTTTAATTAGTCTTTGGCAATAAAAATTTGTGAGTTTGCTGATCAGTAAGTTAGCTCTACCAGATAGACCTCATTATTTACAGACTTGATTTAGTTTCTCAGTAAAATGGTCTTCTTGGCAGAGCATTAGGGAATAATATTTCCTTCATTTTCTACTTTGCTTTATAACTAAGGAAGATTTTATGATCATTTAGATCTTACTTCACTGCCAACTCTTGCAATTTAATCCTATGTATGCTCTGCCAAGGACAAAACTTTCCACTTTACAAAAAAATTTTCTCCAAAAAATACCTATTGGCCCCAGATATGAAATTCACCGATGTATATGTTTTCAAAGAAAAGATAAAAGTTGTGGAAAGCAGCAATGTGGTAGGAAAATCACTTGATTAATTCTCAAAAGTGATGGGGTAGTGGGAAATAAGGTGGTAGTGGGGGTAGGGGAGAGGTAGGAAGTAGGAATGTATATATATTATGTATATACCTACAGAAAAAAAAAATCTAACCTTAAAGAATGTGGTGAGGTACTAAGAGCAAAAAACGGCAAAATTAGGTCTCTATAATAAATTATAAGACATTTAAATTACTTTCTTCCTTTTGACTTCCTTGGATATAGTAATGTAGATAGCAACATATAGAAAATACACATAGAAAAGCACCTCTTGGAATTCATTTACTAAAATTTTCAAGTAAACTCAATATACTCTGCAGATAATCACAAGTTTTTACAATGGTTGAAATAGGTTGAGTGTTTTTCCAAGTAGCTAGCAAGACAGGTTTCAAAATGATTAAGGATACAATCTTTCAGTTCAAAATTAAATTCACTTACTGTATTAGTCTGTTCTCACACTGCTAATAAATACCTACCCAAGACTGGGTAATTCATAAAGGAAAGAGGTTTAATTGACTTACAATTCCACATGGCTGGGGAGGCCTCACAATTGTGGCGGAAGGCAAAGGAGGAACAAAGTTACATCTTACATGGCGGCAATCAAGAGAGCATGTGCAGGGGAACTCCCCTTTAAAAACCATTAGCTCTTGGGAGACTTATTCGCTATCCCAAGAATAACACGGGAAAAACCTGCCCCCACAACTCAACTACCTCCCACCAGGTCCCTCCCATGACATGTGGGGATTATTATAATTCAAGGTGAGATTTGGCTGGGGACACAGAGTGAAACCGTATCATTTGCTAATTTTATAATTGAAAAATTTTTTAAATTTCAATAATGTAATTAAGAAGTCCAGAAAAATTCCAGTGTAACAATGCTTATCAGCTTCATCTTTTACTCCCTGGCCAAAATTTTAATTGGCTATCTGGTAAAAATTATGAAATTACCAATTAAAATATTATCCATTACTGAGAGGTAAGAAGTTAATATATATAATACAGCATGTAAAATTAATATGGATGTAAATTTAGTGTAATAAACTCTTCACCTTAATATTTCTAAGAAATCTAAATCTAAGTTCTAAACTCAGTTGTTTCTTCAGATCTATTCATCCATTCTCTGCTTCGGTTCATTACATTTTTATCTACTCATCATCCAAGTTAAACATTTATTCTTTCATTCTTCAAATATTTGTTGAATAGCAGCAATGTCTCAGACCAGATGCTAGGCACAGGGGATACAGTGGGGCTAAGACAGACAAGGAGCCTTCGTTCCACTAGAGAAAGATAATAAGCTTTATGAATTAGTTAATCAAACAAGATAATTTTAGCTAATGATAAGGACTGTGGAGGAAATAAACTGGGTGATGACAAGTAGAGTCCAATTTAAATAGCCTTCTCTGAGGAGGTGACACATGAGCTAAGACTAGAAGAGCTTGGAGCAGAATATTCCAGGCAGAGGGAATGACAAATTAAAGGATTAGAGTGAGGAAAAGTTCAACGTGTTTGAAGAACAGCCTGGGGAGTGAGGTGGTGTGAATAGGCAAGAGTCAGTATACACATAGACTTGGTAGTGAGGGTAAAGAATATATTATAAAATCATGGGAAGCCATTTAAAGCATACAAGTAGGGGATTGGCTTGATCTGATAGTCCTGTTAGAGAGGGACAAGATTGGGAGCAGAATGACTCATCATAAGGAGTCCAAGCAGCAGATAATGGTGTCTTATTCCAAAGCAGTAGAAATGCAGACCTATGATATACGTTGGAGGTATAACTGGTAGGTCTCAATAATAAATAAGATGTGGTCAGTAGCAGTGGTGTGCTGGAACAGACTCTCAGTAGCTCATGTGAGCTGAGTGCAAGCATTTCCTTCCAACTCTGGATTCAGTGATGAAATGACACCTGGCTTAATCAGCCATGGAGGGAGTATCTATGATGTATCATAAAGATTGGCAAATGCTACAAATAAGGCCTTCCACCCTCTTATCCCCAGACTCAGTTGAATATCACCCACACATCCATGGCAGGGAGGGAAAGGAGAATAATCAACAGTTGATTTGGACACAAATGTTTGAGTCACCTATTGAGTCCTCCTTCTGCTCCTTCATGCTCATCAGGTTTTCAAATTCTACCAATTACTTTTCAAATCTATCTCTTCACTTTCTCAACATCTGATGGACTGTTCACAGCCTCTTTCTTGCACTATTTCTTGCACTATCTCTTTCTTGCACTATTAAAAAAACTTCCTGGTTTCTCTGTAAAGAGTGTTGCCACCTCAAATTCATCTTTCAAACATCAAAACAAAATTATCTAAACTACAAATATAATCTCATTGCTCTTAGGTTTATTATCATTTAAACTGTTTGTGTATAGGAAAAGTTCAAGCTCCTTAACATTATGTCCCAAGGCCTTTATCCTTGAATTCTATTATCTGGTACTCCCCATCTTAAACTTGACCAACATTCAACTGCTTCTTATTCCATATACATACCATGCTACTTCTCACCTTCAGGATATGCTTTTAAATGTCTCCACTATGGGAACTGTTATTCCATCCTCAACTGGCAACTGGCACACATAGATCATCTCTTTGGGAAGTCTTCCATGATTACTTCCTCCCCACACTGGCTAGATTATGAGGACTAACATCTGGGCTCTTAGCCATTCACCGCACTTATTTCATTGTGTTGAAATTACTGTATGTATTGCTGTATCTGTCTTTCCCTCTAGACTATGAGAAACTTCGAGGCAAGGATAGCACCTACATAGCAAATTCAACAAATGTTGAAACTCAATGAATGTTTGTTGAATGAACAAATGAATTTGTTAATATTTATATATTGCATACATTTCAGCCTTTTCTAGTAGGCCACAGACATCCCCAGTCAAAATGAAGAGATTTTCTGTTTTCAATGCACTCCATCAGATCTCTGCCTTCATATTGTCATTTAGGTTGTTGTGGAGGTTAATATCGTCAATATCATCATTATTGCTACATGTATTGGGTTCCAGAGGCAGAGGCAGTGAGATTAATTCATTTGCCAAGGTCATACAGTAAGTAAAGAGACATTTATGATCACTTACTACACTTTATTATGCTCATTTTTTTACTTATCTTTACTATACTGTCAATTCTTAGATGATTGTGCCTGAATCGGAGTCAGCTTTGAATAATAACAAAAATACTAGCAACCAATATTTATTGAGTACTCATACTACTTTTATAGGGCTGACCTCATTTAAGGCATTAAATGTGTATGCTGTAGGTGCTATTAACAAACCTACTTTATAATAAGATATATATTCAACCTACTTTACAGTAAAACGTATAGTAGTTATTTCTTTAAGATAAATTCCCAGAATTGAAATTACTGCAAAAGGTTATAATTATTTTTTCACTTTTAATTTATTATTTATGATTTTAAAAATAATCTTCATTTTTAGAACATTTTTGGATTTAAATAGAAATTGCAAAGATAAAATAGTTCTCATATACCTCACACCCATTTCCCCTTATTATTAACATCTTACATTAGGATAGTACACACATCACAGTTACTGAACTAATATTGAGTCTGCACTTTATTAAAATTCCCATAGATTTTACCTAAAGTTCCTTTCGTTTCCAGGATCCCCTCCAGGATACTAACTACATTATTTTAGTTTTCATGTTTCCTTAGGCTACTCTTGGCTATGATAGTTTCTCAGACTTTATTTGTTTCTGATGACCTTTATCATTTTTAGGAGTATTAATTATATATTTGTAGAAAGTATTGGGAACTTGTCTGATGTTTTCACATGATTAGACTGGGGTTGTGAATTTGGGGAAGAAAGACCACAGAGGTAAATTGTTATTTTCATCAAATCATATTAAGGGTACATACTATCAACATTTCTTATCACTGTTGATGTTGATCTTGATCATCTGGCTGAGGTAGTATTTGTCAGAGGTATCCATTTTAAAGATACTCTTCTTTCCCTCTTTTCATACTGCAGTTTTTGCGAAGAAGTCACTGGGTGCAGCCTACATTTAAGGAATGGGGTGTTATGTTCCACCTTCTTGAAGGTGGATTATCTACATAAATTATTTTGAATTCTTCGGCAAGGGAAATTTATCTCTTCTTTCTTTCTTCTCCCCTCCCCACCTCACTCCCTCCCTCTCTTTTTTGGTTCATGGCTGTTTTACACTTTGGGCTACAGTTCAATACTACCTTAATTTGTTACTCAAAATGTTTCAGCTTTAGGCATTGGTTCTGGTATCCCTTTGCTATATCCACAAAATTTGGTGAGGGAGTTTCTCTGAGCACTCCCTTACTTTCTGGTGTAACTGCAGAAAGTTATACCAGGCTCTTCTTACACATGTCCTGCCCCAGTCCTAGAGTCAGTCATTTTTTCAAGGATTTCTGGTTACTTAGATTGGAAAATGGTATTAAAAACGAAAATCTGGATGCGACGTGTGCTTGTTGCCAGTAGAGTATCATTTACTCTCAGCCTTCTCAGCTGACAGGGCGAGGGAATACATGTGAATATACTAACCTGTGTATACACAGACAGTCCCTGACTTATAATGATTTTTAACTATATCGTGGTGCAAAAAAATCATATACATTCAGTATGCTCCCCAACTTACAATGGGGCTATGTCTGGATAAACCCATTATAAGTTGAAAATACCTTAGTCGAAAGTGCAGTTTTGACTTACAGTATTTTTAATTTATGATGGGATTATCTGAATATAACCCCATCAAAAGTTCAGGAACATCTGTAAACATATCTACATGTAACTATTTGCATCTATATTAAGCCAAACAGTAGTTTATGCTGGTGTGTCCAACTGTAATCTATTACCACAGGGATCATCCTAGCCTCCTCCCTTTGCTTACCTTAAAATTTACACTTTAATAGTAAGAAACCTGGCTTCCACCATTTGCCATTCATTTACTTAATTGTTCAATTCTAGTACACATACACAGCAGTATCAGAATTGATGACTCATAACACTGTAGGAAATAACTATATCAACTAGAGTACATTAGCTATGTGCTGTTCCTTTTTCTTTTAGTCTTACGGATTACTCATTTTCAAATGGACTTAGGTCAGCAAATTTTATCCCAACACCCTTCAGTGAGGTTGTTCTATACATTTTGAAATACAATTAGATTATATTGTCACAGTCGATATTTCATCCTGGAACCCTCCAAATTCCAAAGTAATTTTGAAAAGTTTGCATACATTAAGGTTTACTCTTTGCTGTAAAGTCCTATAGGTTGTGAGAAAGGCACGGTGGCTCATGCCTATAATCCCAGCACGTTGGGAGGTGGAAGGCGGCAGATCGTTTGAGGTCAGGAGTTCAAGACCAACCTGACCAACATGGTGAAAAACTGTTTCTACTAAAAATACAAAAAAAATACCTGGGCGTGGTGGTGCATGCCTGTAATCCCAGCTACTCAGGAGGCTGAGGCAAGAGAATCGCTTGAATCCAGGAGGCACAGATTGCAAAAAGCTGAGATCGCGCCATAGCACTCCAGCCTGGGTGACAGAACAAAACTCCGTCAAAAAAAAAAAAAAAAAAGAAAAAAGCATAGTCATTTATCCACCATTACAGTATCATTACAGTATTACACGGAATATTTTCACCACCCAAACAAAATCCACTATACTTCACATATTCAACTTTCTCCCCTCCCCTTTAGCTCCTAGCAACCACAAATCTTTTTTTTCTTTTTTTCTTTTATTTAAAAGAAAGGAATCAAGATTAACCCAAATCCACATATAAAAGGAGAAACCTTGCAGAGTTCTCAAATTTCTATATATCCTCTTTATATTATGATTTATAGCTCTCATTATGCTGTACCTTTACTCCATTGATTCTATCATGAGACTTACAGGAAGAAACAGTGAAACTGATCTCCACAGGACCACTATCATGCTTTTTAGTCTTAGTTTGTGCACTCCTATGCATATGCTGCAGGAAGGGATGACTCCCCATAGTTTCCGCTGATAGGAAGACCATATGAATAAGGGAAGAGAAATATGAATGAAACATCCATATAATCTAGCAAGACTTTCTTGCTCTTTTTAATTTTTATTTTTATTTACTTATTTTTATATTATTTATTTTTAACTTTTACTACAGGTTCAGGGGTACAAGCACAGGCCTGTCACATAGGCAAACTCACATCATTTGCTGTACAGACCATTTCATAACCCAAGTACTAAGCCTAGTACCCATTAGTTGTTTTTTTCTGTTCCTCTCCCTCTTCCCACCTTCAGCTCTCAAGTAGAACCCAGTGTGTTTTTCCCCACTTTGTGTCCATGTATTCTCATCATTTAGCTCCCACTTATAAATGAGAACATGCAGTTCTGTTCCTGTGTTAGCTTGCTAAGGATGATGGCCTCCAGTTCCATCTATGTTCCTGCAAAGAACATGATCTTGTTATTTTTCATGGCTGTGTAGTATTCCACAATGTATGTGCACCATATTTTCTTTACCCATTCTACCATTGATGGGCATTTAGGTTGATTCCACGTCTTTGCTATTGTAAATAGTGCTGTAATGAACATGTGTGTGCATGCGTCTTCATGGTAGAATGATTTATGTTCCTTTGGGTATATATTCAGCATTGGGATTGCTGGGTTGAATGGTAGTTCTGTTTTTAGCTCTTTGAGGAATTGCCACACTGCTTTCCACAATGGCTGAACTAATTTGCACTCCAACTAACAGTGTATAAACATTCCATTTTCTCTGCAACCTACTGTTATTTTTTGACTTTTTACTAATAGCCATTCTGACTGGTGTGAGATGGTATGTCATTGTGGTTTTCATTTGCATATCTCTAATGATTGATGACACTGCACTTTTTTCATATGCTTGCTACCACATGTATGTCTTCTTTGAAAAGTGTCTGTTTATGTTCTTTGCCCACTTTTTAAAGGGGTTGTTTTTTCTTGTAAATTTGTTTAAGTGCCTTATAGATGTGGGCTATTAGACCTTTGTCAGATGCATAGTTTGTGAATATTTTCTCCCATTCTGTAGGTTGTCCATTTACTCTGTTGATAGTTTCTTTTGCTGTGCAGAAGCTCTTAAGTTTCATTACATCCCATTTGTTAATTTTTTCATTTGTTGCAATTGCTTTTGGCATCTTTGTCATGTAATCTTTGACAGTTCCTATGTCCAGAATGGTATTGTCTAGGTTATTTTACAGGGTTTTTATAGTTTCGGGTTTTACATTTAAATCTTTAATCCATCTTGAGTTGGTTTCTGTATGTGGTATAAGGAAGGGATCCAGTTTCAATCTTCTACATATGACTAGCCAATTATCCCAGCATTAATTATTAAATAGGGAGTCCTTTTTCCATTGCTTGTTTTTGTCAGCTTTGTCAAAGATCAGATGATTGTAAGTATGTGGCCTCATTTATGGGCTCTCTATTCTGTTTCATTGGTCTATGTGTCTGTTTTTGTACCAGTGCCATGCTGTTTTGTTTACTGTAGCCCTGTAGTATAACTGAAGTTGGAAAATGTGAGACTTCCAGCTTTGTTCTTTCTGCTTAGGATTGCTTTGGTCATTTGGTCTGTTTTTGGTTCCATATGAATTTTAAAATAGTTTTTTCTAGTTCTGTGAAGACTGTTGGTAGCTTGATAGAAATAGCATTGAATCTGTAAGTTGTTTTGGGAAGTATGGCCATTTAATGATATTTATTCTTCCTGTCCATGAGCATGGGATGTTTTTCCATTTGTGTCATCTCTGATTTTTTTGAGCAGTGTTTCATAATTCTCATTTTAGAAATCTTTCATCTCTCTGGTTAGCTGTATTCCTAGGTATTTTATTCTTTCTGTGACAATTGTGAATGGGATTGCATTCCTGATTTGGCTCTTGGTTTGACTGTTGTTGGTGTATAGAAATGCTAATGATTTTTATACATTGATTTTTTTATCCTGAAACTTTGTGAAGTTGTTTATCAGCTGAAGGAGCTTTTGGGCTAAGATGACGAGGTTTCTAGATATAGAATCATGTCAACTGCAAACAGGAACAGTTCAACTTCTTCTTTCCTATTTGGATGCCTTTTATTTCCTTCTCTTGCCTGATTGCTCTGGCAAGGACTTCTAATACTATGCTAAATAGGAGTGGTGAGAGAGGGCTTCCTTGTCTTGTGTCAGTTTCAAGAGGAATGCTTCTAGCTTTTGCCCATTCAATATGATGTTGGCTGTGGGTTTTTCATATATACCTCTTATAATTTTGAAGTGTATTCCTTCAATACCTAGTTTAAGTGAGAGTTTTTAACATGAAGAGAAAGCCTTTCCTGCATCTATGGAGATAATTATGTGATTTTAGTCTTTAGTTCTATTTATGTGATGAATCACATTTGTTGATTTGCTTATTTTGAGCCAATCTCGAATCCCAGGGATAAAGTATATTTGATCGTGGTGGACTCAATTTGTGATGTACTGCTGGATTCGGTTTGCAAGTATTTTGTTGAGGATTTTTGCATCAGTGTTCCTCAATTATATTGGCCTGAAGTTTTCTTTTTTTGTTGTGTCTCTGCCAAGTTTTGGTATCAGGTTAATGCTGAGTTTGGGAAGATTCCCTCCTTCTCAATTTTTGGGAATAGTTTCAATAGGAATGATATCACCCCTTCTTTGTACATCTAGAATAATATGTCTGTGAATCTCTCTGGTCCTGGGCTTCTATTTGTTGGTAGGCTATTTATTACTGATTCAGTTATGGAGCTTGTTATTGGTCTGTCCAGAAAATCAATTTCTTTCTGGTTCAGTCTTGGAAGGGTGTATGTGTTCAGGAATTTATCCATCTGTTTTCTTGTAATTCTTAGTTTCCTTGGATTGAGTTTTGCTTTTCCCCTGAGCCTCTATGATCTTTGTTTCTATCTGTATTCTGAATTCTATTTCTGTCATTTCAGCCAACTCGGTCTAGTTAAGAAACCTTGTTAGAGAACTACTGTAGTCATTTGGAGAACATAAGACACTCTGGTCATTTGAGTTGTTGGAGTTCTTGCATTTGTTCTTTCTCATCTCTGCATGTATGTGTTCCTTTAACTGCTGGGCTGTCCCTGATTGAAGTAGTCAGGTAGGGGCATGGTGGTTGTACTGGAGTCCCAGGTCAGGCGGCCGTGCCCAGTGAGAAGTGAGGACTAGGACCTTCATGGAGAACAGACAAGACACTTTAATGTGAGGTAGGTGCTCCTCTGGGGGTCTGGACCAGCACCTGGTCTTGTGGATGCTCCAGAGCCTGGAGACAGCAAGGGTGAGGGCTGGAAGACAGCAAAGATGGCAACCTGCCCCTTCCACTGGGAGCTCTGTCCCAGGAAGCTGCAGAGCTACTACTGGCTCCATAGTCCAGTGTGGGGTGGCTGGAGACCCAAGCCAGAAGAACTTGTCCAGTGAGGAAATATGGGATCAGGGACCCATGTAACAAAGACTCTGGCCACTTTTCCACAGGGCTGTTGCAGTATGCTGGGGTTCTGACCTAGTACCAAAACCTCAAGTTTTCCAGTACCTCAAGGTATCCAATCTTTTTATTGTCTCTAGAGCTTTGCCTTTTTAGAAATGTTAGATAATTAGAATCACACATTATGTAGCCTTTTTAGACTAGTTTCTTTCACTTAGCAATATTCATTTATGCATTTAAGTTTTATTCATGTCTTTTCATGTCTTGACAGCTCACTTCTTTTTATTGCTGAATAATATCTCATCGTATGGATGTGCCAAAATTATTTTATCCATTCACTTATTAAAGGACATCTTGGTTTCTTCCAATTTTTGGTGACTATGAAGAAAGCTGGTATAAACATCTCTGTGCAGGTTTTTGTTTTGTTTTGTTTTGTTTTGTTTTGCAAGAGAACAAATCCACTTATTTATTTACTTTTCATTAGTTTAAGTCCTTGAGGGGTACAGTATTGTTACTGGAAATTCTGTGTTGGAATGGATTCTTTAACCTAGAAGATCAACAGAGCCAGTAATCTCGGTTCCTGTGATACTGAGCAAAGAATTGCAAACTAACACCAAAATGCAAGCTCAAAGCAGAGTTTACTGAAGAACAGTAATACACTCTCAGAGAGAGAGAGAGTGGGCTGATCTCTGCGAAGTGAAATCAGCCTCTCTACAAAACTCAGAGAGGTTTTATGCAGGTTTTGTGGGAAGGAGTTAGGGTTTGGCCTGTGTCTGAGTAAGAAGATGATGTCATTTTATTGGCAATATATGGACATATAGCTAAAATTAAACTGTGCATGTTCTTCCTCATATTTTGTTAACAAAAGCCCATGGTAGGCGGCTGTAAAAGCACATGTAAATTTTATTATAATGATGGTATAATGAGCATGGGGTGAACTTGAGGACACAGTTCTATGTTACTGGGCATGTGCCACTTTAAGTAATTTCCACCTGTGCCCTACTTTCTCCTCCAGGATGTGTTGGCCCCCAGACTTTACCACAAACTCCAACTGTTAGGGTGGAATTAGGGCAGTTCTGGTGGTGAACTTAGGTGGGCCATGGGCTGTCTTAGTGACAGCCTTTCTGCTCTCTTTTCTTATCCCCTCCCAGCTGCTAATATCTATCTAATTACCTAAAAGTATCACATTGATTTTGTGTTCAATGGCCTTAGCAGGAAAGTTGTTTTGGAATTTATTACGAACAATGTCACTTTTTCCACGGGCACAAGTTGCCTTTTCCCAGATTACTCTGGTTTTGTTTGGTTTGCTGGCAGAAATCACTGCGCTGTTCTTTGCTTCGTACACAGAAGCACATCTCTTGACCAAACAGAATTCAGTTTCATCTCGGACACAAATACTTTCAATTTTAAGAAGAGCCGTGTGCTCCCTTTGGTTCCAGAGATCCCACTTAGAGCCATCAAAAGTGGCCTTGGAAAACAGCCTTCCAAACAGATTTACCTTTTAGAAGTCCTTTTCCCAGTAGGCCTCCACAGACTACAAGATGGTGGAAAGAACCATGTTGAGGTTTTTTTTATGGATATACGTTTTCAAATCAGTTGGGTAAATATATAGGCATGATTTCTGAATTGTTAGGTTTTCTTTTGAAATTTAGCCATTCTCATAAATATGTAGTGGTATGTCATTGTTATTTTAATTTGCAGTTCCTAATGACAAATGATGTTGAGTGTCTCATTTCCTTATTTCCCAACTGTGGATCTTCTTTGATGAGGTGTCCAGATCTTTAAATTATGTTTTCAATTGAGTTGTTTGTTTTGCTGTTGTTGTTATTGTTGAGTTTTAAGAGTTCTTTGTATATTTTGGATACAAGCCTTTTTATCAGATATGTGTTTGCAAATATTTTCTTCAGTTCTGTAGTTTGTCTTTTCATTCTGTAAATAGTCTTTCACAGAGCAGAAGTTTTTAATTTTAATGACATCAATTTTTTTCTTTCATAGATTGTGCTTTTGATGTTGTATCTAAACACTCATCACTATAATCAAGGTCACCTAGATTTTTGCTGATGTTTTCTTACAGAAGTTTTATGTTTTGCATCCTACATTTGGGTCCACAATGCAATTTGAGTTAATTTTTGTGAAAGATGTAATGTTTCTCTATAGGTTTTGTTTTGTTTTTGCATGGACATTCTAGACTATTTGTTGAAAAGGCTATTCTTTCTCCATTGAATTTTCTTTATTTCTTTGTCAAAGATAAGTTGACTATATATATGTTGGTCAATTTCTAGGCTCTACATTCTTTCCATCATTCTATGTGTCTATTCTTCCCCAATATAACAAGGTCTTAACTACTGTAACTTTGCATTAAGTCTTGAAATCAAGTAGTGTGAGTTCTCCAACTGTGTTCTTCTGTAGTATTGTGTTAGCTATTCTAAGTCTCTTACATTTTCATATGAACTTTAGAATCAGTTGGTTGATATTAACAAAATAGCTTGCTGGGATTTTATTGACATTGCATTGAATGTGTACACCAAATTGGGAAGAATTGGCATGTTAATAATATTTAGTCTTCCAACCAGTGCACATAGAATATCTTATCTCTCCATTTATTTATATCTCCATTCATTTATTTCATTGGAGTTTTATAGATTTTCACATGCAAATTCTGTGCATAATTTGCTAGATTTATACCTAAGTATTTCATTGTCTTTGGTTATATTGTAAATAGCATTGCTTTTCAAATTTCCATTTCAAGTTGTTCATTATTGATAAAGCAATTAACTTTTGTATATTATCCTTGTATCCTGTAAACTTCCTATGGTCCCTTATTCATTCTAGGAATTTTGTTGTTGATAACCCTTTGGGATTTTCCACATAGATAATCATGTTATCTGTGAATAAAGACAGTTATATTTTTTCCTTTCCAGTCTACATACATTTATTTCCTTTTCTTATCTTATTGTGCTTGTTAGGAATTCCAGTATGATGCTAACTAGGAGTGGTGGGGCAGGGTATCTTTGCCTTATTTATAATTTTAAGGAGAAAATGTTCAGTTAGTCATTTAAGTCTGATATCCGCTGTAGGCCAATTTTAGATATTCTTTATCAAGTTAAGAAAGTTCTCTCTATCCTTTGTGTGCTGAAAGTTTGTTTTATGAATGGGTGTTAGTTTTTTGTCAACTGATTTTTCTGCACCAGTTGATAACATCATATTTTTCTTCTTTAGCCTGTTGATGTGATGGATTATACTGACTGACTTTTAAATGTTGATTTTTGAGTTATTTGGAATGATTTTTGAACCAGCCTCGGATAACTAGAATAAATCCCACTTGGTCTTGATGTTTAATTATTTTTATACATTATTGAATTCAATTTGGTATATTTTATTGAGGATTTTAACATTTATTTTATGAGAGATTTTAGTCTGTAGTTTTCTTTCTTATAATATCTTTATCTGATTTTGGTATTGGAGTAATAGTGGTCTCATGAAATGAGTTAGAAAGTGTTCCCTGTACTTCTATTTTCTGGAAGAGATGGTGAGAATTTGTATCCTTTCTTCCTTAAATATTGATGGAATTCACAAATGAAATCAAATGGACAAGGTGCTTTACATTTTAGAAGTTAATGAATTATGGATTCAGTTTCCTTAATAGATATAATTCTATTCATATTTTCTAATCTTCCTTGTATGAATTTTGGTAATATGTATATTTTAGGAAATTAGTCCATTTTACCTAAGTTATTAAATTTGTGGGCATAAATTTGTTCAGAGTATTCATATATTATTCTTTTAACATCCATGGGAGTAGTAGTGATGACCATTCCTTCATTTCTGATGTTAGTAATTTGCATCTTCTTTCTTTTTTTCTTAGCACGGATAGAGATTTCAATTTTATTGATGTTTTCGAAGAAGCAGTTTTTGGTTATGTTGACTTTCTCTGTTGTTTTCCAGTTTTCAGTTTCACTGATTTCTGCTCTGATTTTTTATCATTTCTTTTCTTTTGCTTCCTTTTGAGTTTACATTGCTCTTCTTTCTCCAGTTTCCTAAGGTGAAGCTTAATAACTTTCCACCTTTTTTTCTTTTCTAACATATACTTTTAATACTATGAAAACCTCACTGCTTTTGCTGCATCCCACAAACTTTGATAAGTTGCATTTTTATTTTAATTTAGTTCAAAGTATTTTAAAATTTCTCTTGAGATTTCTCTTTGACCTACATGTTATTTAGAAATACGCTGTTTAATCTCCAAACATTTCTGGTTTTCCCAGTTATCTTTCCATTGTTGATTTCTAATTTAATTGTATAGTGGTTTGAGGACATACTTTGTATGATTTCTATTCTTTTAGATTTGTTAAGGTATGTTTATAGCCCAGAATGTGGTGTATCTTGGTGAATGTTCCACATGAGCTCGAGGAAGCAGTATATTCAGCTGTTGTTGGTTGGAATATTTTATGTCAGTTAGATCAAGTTGACTGAGAGTGTTCTTTAGATCAACTACACTCTTACTGATTTTCTGAATGCTTGACCTATCAATTACTGAAATTAGTGTTGAAGTCTCTAATACTGAAGTTGTTTATTTTTCTTCGCAACTCCATCAGGTTTTGCCTCACATATTTTGACACTGGTTTTGGGTACATACACATGAAATACGTATTAATTATCCTCTTTATATCTTGTTGAATTTGATTTGATAAATTTCTAAAAGATTTGTGCATGTATGTTAATGACGAATATTAGACTATAATTTATTTTTCTTGAAGAGTCCTTGGTAGGTTTTGGTATCAGATTTATGGTGACATCATAAAATGAGTTGAGAAGAGTTACCTTCTCTTTATTCTGAAAGAGTTTGAGTGTAACACTGGTAACATTTCTTCCTTAAATATTTCATAGGATTTGGCAATGAAGCTGTCTAAGCATAGAGCTATTTGTTAGAATATTAAGAAATTATGAACTTAATTTCTTTCAAGACTATGCAAATTTTACATTTCTTCTTGTTTCCGTTTTGATAAGTTGTATTTTCTAAGAAATTGGTCTATGTTATCTAATTCATCAAATCTTCTAGCATAAAACTTTTATAAAACTTTCTTATTATCCTTTTAATGCCTGAGATTCTGTAATAACATTCTTTTATTCCCTATTTTTTTCTTTATCAGAATATGTCAGGATTTATAAATTTTCTTACTATTTTCAAAGAACCAAATGATGGCTTTGCTGATTTTCTCAATTGTCAGCTTTCTATTTTTTTATTTCTGCTCTTATCTGTATTATTTTATTTCTTGTTTACTTTTATTCTAATTTACGGTTTTTCTCCAGCTCTTTAAATTAGGAGTTTAGAACATTGATTGCAATTTCTTCTTCTAATTATTTATTTTCCTATAAAGCCTGCTTTAGTTGCATCTCATACATGTTAGTATGCTGTGTTTTAACTATTATTTAGATTGGATACTTTTTGTTGTTGTTGTTGAGACAGGGCCTCACTGTGTGCCCAGACTGATCTCAAACTTCTGGCCTCAATTGATCCTCCTGCCTCTGCCTCCTAAAACGTTGGGATTACAGGTGTGAGCCACTGTGCTTGGCCTTAAAAATTTGTATAGATATTTCATTGTTATTGATTTCCCATTTAATCCCCTTGTGGTCAAGTTCTATATTATTTCATATTTGAAATTTATTAAGAATTATTTAACAGCCCATAGAATTATAGATCTTTGTGAGTGTTTCGGGCCCATTAATTTGGCCTCCACCAGGTCAAATGATTTACAGTGTAATACAACTCTTCCATATTATAATTAATCTTTGCCAATTTATTATATTAACTATATAATAGGGGTATTAAATTCCCTAACAATAATCTTAAATTTGTCTAATTATTTTTTTAGTCTGTCAAATATTGCTTTATGTATCTTGAAGGTCTGTTATTATGTGCTTACCTTATACTGGCTCTTTTACCTCTACTAACTTTGGTCTGTCCACATCCTGACATCCTTTAAGGAAGTGAAAAATAAAAAGATTCTATTTTGTTTTAGGCACTTTTCTTTTGGGTTTTTCTGTAATATTTAATCAGATCTAATGCTAAATGATACAAATACTATGACAAAAAAGTACAAGACACTATGAACATGTGTGCAATGGGGATCTAACCCTGTTATGGGAGCCAGAGTTTTCCTAAGTCATACATTTAAGGTAAAGTGGGTATTAGCTCTAGTTAGAAGTTGTGAAAGAGTATTCCAAGAGGGAGAACGTTATGTGCAAAAGCCCTGAGTCAAGGGAAGCTTGGCTCTTTGGAGAAACAGAAAGAGGTCCAGATTAGCTTCCCTGTATATTAAAAGCAGAAGTAGTAAATGAATGATAGGCATTCTAGATCACATTTTCATTAGACAAGAAGAAAGACTTACAATGTTCTAAGCTTCTAGATATGGAGGCTTTGGAGCTTCCTGAGAGCACTAGAAATATTAAGAGATTTTAAGATGAGAAATGCCATGATCTGATGTGCAATTTTAAAAGATACTTAAAGTGCTGTGTGAGAATAAATTGTAGGGGGCAAGAAATGGATGCAGAGAGATCAGTTAAGAGGTGACTGAGGCCAGGCGCGGTTACTCACGCCTATAATCCCAGCACTTTGGGAGGCCGAGGTGGGTGGATTACGAAGTCAAGAGTTCGAGACCAGCCTGACTAACATGGTGAAACCCCATCTGTACTAAAAATACAAAAATTAGCCGGGCATGGTGGTGAGTGCCTGTAATCCCAGCTACTCAGGAGGCTGAGGCAGGAGAATCGCTTGAACCTGGGAGGCAGAGGTTGCAGTGAGCCAAGATCATGCCACTGCACTCCAGTCTGGGTGACACAGCAAGACTCTGTCTCAAAAAAATAAATAAATAAATAAAATAAAAATAAAGGTGATTGAAGTGATTAAGGTGGGAGAGAAATGATAGAACTTTTGGTTAAACTATATGCAGTAGAGGTGAAGAAGTGGAAAAAATCAAGATATATTTTGTATGCAGAATTAATAGGAGGTGGTCATGAATTAGATATCCGTTAGAAGGGAGAATATTATAAAATGTCATTGATTACTTTTTGCATGTGTGCACTGTGGGGAGGGGAAGATAGGTTTTTAACATGTTGATTTTCAAGATGCCTGAGTTATATTAAGGAGAAAGTACCACACAAGCTATGAGATACATGAGCTAGAAAGAAGACCTAGGTTGAACATATATATCTGAGAGTTATGAATGCAGATGGCAATCAAGGCTATGAGAGTGCATGAAATAATTTAGGCAGGGCTCTCTGCTCCTCCTGTTTGTCAGACAGCCACATCTTCTCTCGCATTGCCAGCCACATCTCTGAGACACCACGGGGAAAGTGAAGGTAGGAGTCAACGGATTTGGTCGTATTGGGTGCCTTGTCACCAGGGCTGCTTATAACTCTGGTAAAGTAGGTATTGGCGCCATCAATTACCCATTCATTGACCTCAACTACATGGTCTACATGTTCCAGTATGATCCCACCCAAGGCAAATTCCATGGCACTGTCAAGGCTGAGAATGGGAAGTTTGTCATCAATGGAAATCCTATCACTATCTTCCAGGAGCGAGATCCCTCCAAAATCAAGTGGGGTGATGCTGGCGCTGAGTATGTCATGGAGTCCACTGGTGTCTTCACTGCCATGGAGAAGGCTGGGGCTCACTTGCAGTGGGGAGCCAGAAGGGTCATCATCTCTGCCCCCTCTGCTGACCCCTCCATGTTCAGGGTGGGTGTGAACCATGAGAAGTATGACAACAGCCTCAAGATCATCAGCAATGCCTCCTGAACCACCAACTGCTTAGCACCCCTGGCCAAGGTCATCCATGACAACTTTGGTATCGTGGAAGGACTCATGACCACAGTCCACACCATCACTGCCACCCAGAAGACTGTGAATGACCCCTCCAGGAAACTGTGGTGTGACATCCACAGGGCTCTCCAGAACATCATCCCTGCCTCTACTGGAGCTGCCAAGGCTGTGAAGAAGGTCATCTCTGAGCTGAATGGGAAGCTCACTGGCATGGCCTTCCATGTCCCCACTGCCAGCATGTCAGTGGTGGACCTGACGTACCATCTGGAAAAACCTGCCAAATATCATGACATCAAGAAGGTGGTGAAGTAGGCATCAGAGGGCCCCCTCAAAGGCATCCTGGGCTACACTGAGCACCAGGTGGTCTCCTCCAACTTCAACAGCGACACCCACTCTTCCACCTTCTATGCTGGGGCTGGCATTGCCCTCAACGACCACTTTGTCAAGTTCATCTTCTGGTATGACAATGAATTTGACTACAACAACAGGGTGGTGGACCTCATGGCCCACATGGCCTCCAAGGTGTAAGACCCCTGGACCACCAGCGCCAGTGACAGCACAAGAGGAAGAGAGAGGCCCTCACTGTTGGGGAGTCCCTGGCATGCTCATCCCCCACCACACTGAATCTCCCCTCCTCACAGTTTCCATGCAGACCCCTTGAAGAGGGAGGGACCTAGGGAGCCCCATGTTGTCATGTACTATCAATAAAGTCCCCTGTGCTCAGCCAAAAATAATAATAATCATAATAGTTTAGGCAGGAAGGATAACATAAGTAAAAAATCTTGTAAAGCAGCCAGAAGTAATTGAATTTTAACATTCACAGGCCACAAAGAAGAGGAGGAGCCGATAAGGATGAGAAAAAGGGAACAGACATATAAGTGATATTACAGAAGCCAATGTTTTCCCTTAGGTGTTATTCACATTTGCTTTTGTGTATGGTGTGTATGGATTCTTCAGGTTCAAGACAGTTTCTCCAAGATCAGAGGGAGGTCATTCATCTTTGTGTGGTTCACAGGCAGGTGAGTCCTATTGCAAAGTTGCTGAGTCCATAAAATTACAGTTCATTTACTGGCAAGTTCTTAAGCATTTATTCACATATAACCATTTTCCTTAAGAGGCATTCCCAGATCATCAGGATGGCTGGTAGGAGATAGCTTCTGGAATAAACTAAATGCTTTCCTAGAACCAAGTATTTTTCTGATGTCTTGAGTTTTTAAAAGTAAGTCCTTGAAATACAGCCTGTTTCTTTCCTCTATCATGGTGAGTTTTTTTCCTCTCAGGGGCTCTTTTTGTCTTCTCCTACCCTGAAAGCAGATTTCTCTTTAGTAATAGGAAGATAAGAGGAGGGTGAAAAGGCATTCCCCATTAACACTTGGAATTTATTACCAGATTTTTTGGACCAAAGTTTGTTGATATCCATGAAGACAGAGAT
This sequence comes from Theropithecus gelada, assembly GCF_003255815.1. Lineage (NCBI taxonomy): Eukaryota > Metazoa > Chordata > Mammalia > Primates > Cercopithecidae > Theropithecus > Theropithecus gelada. The sequence continues at coordinate 78,900,222 of NC_037671.1, read as the reverse complement.
GTTAGAGTAGTAAGTGAAGGGAATCACAATTCAGATAATACTTCAATTAAGAGTGACAAAACTTTTCCTGGTATAACCAAGCCAGGAAAAACTGGCAGAACCACCATGGTTTGGCCCTCTTATCACTATATGCTTGCATGTATAACTAGAAGTGTGGGATATGGCCTTGAAACATGGCTCTGTGAAGAGAGACTGGGCTAATGGCTTTGACCGTAAAGAATATAGATTGGGTGTACATGTTGGGTGACACCGAAACAATGAATATACAATGTAAGTAATTTGTAGTTGTCATTCTTAGGAAATGAGTAGCATATGTATCTTAGAAATACGCACCAGGGGTTGCAAAGCTGAGAAGGCATTCTGATATATGATTCTGTTGGAGGTGGTGGTGGGTGAACCTAACTTATTCCCAGTATCCAATATGCCTAGTCGAAAGTCATTATAATAAATTTAGTAAGAGACAAATAGCAAACTAGGAAAATATATTTGCAACATATGCAGACAAACTGTTAATAACTTTATTATATGAAGATCTCTTACAAATCAATAAGAAAAGGTAGACACAACTAATGGAAAATGTCTAAAGAATTCAAACAGGCAATTCTTGAAAGAAGGCTAAAATTGCAATAAACATGATAATCTGTCAAGCAACAATGAAATATCAATATTTACCTCTCAGACAGGTAATGATTTCAAAGCGTAAATTCAGCAAAGAGAATGGGGTGGGGAAATGAGCACCTTTTCATAAATTTTGGTGGAATTGTGAACTGGTATTATTTCTGGAGGTTAAGTGGGCACGATGTATCAAAATTTGTAAATTTAAAACCCTTTGGCCAGGTACAGTGACTCACACCTGTACTCCCAGCACTTTGGGAGGCTGAGGCGGGCAGATCGCATGACACCAAAAGTTTGAGACTAGTCTAGCTAACACAGTGAAACTCTGTCTCTAATAAAAATACAAAAATTAGCCAGATGTGATGGCACACACCTGTAATCCCAGCTACTCGGGAGGCTGGGGCATGAGAATCGCTTGAACCCGGGAGACAGATGTTGCAGTGAGCCAAGATGGTGCCACTGCACTCCATCCTGGGCGAGAGGGTGGGATGCCATCTCAGAACAAAACAACCACCTCCCCCCCTCAAAAAAAGTCCCAAACTTTTGACCCAGAAATTTCCCTTGTAAATATTTATGCTAAGAGTTATTAAACAAGTGCACAAAATTGCATACTGTGGATACTAATAGCCAAATTGATATAGTAGTTCAAATTTGAAACAATCTAAATGCTCATCTATAGGGTAAATGGCTACATAAATGAGGGTATATCCATATTATGGAATATTAAGTAGTTGGTATTATGTTGAAAAGTATTCCTGATGTATTTTTTTAAAAAAGCAGATTATATAGTAGCATTATTAAAAAATAACCATCTGTGTTAAGAAAAAAAGGCTTATATAGGCATGTGAAATGTATTTAGAATGGGAGATGAGATTATGGGGGGATTTTCATTTTGTTTCTATTTTGTTATTTTATCTGTGCTTATATATTATCAAGATAATCTATGTCCATTTAAATAAAAATAATTCATACAAGGTAACAAAAAGGTAAAAATCTTTAAACGTTTGAATGAAACATATCTCGTGGAAAACATTGTAATTCCAAGTTAGTCAAGTACCTGTGTTATATGATGGCTATAACGTCGGGGAGGAGTAGTGAGCAGAAAGAACAAAAGATTGGAACTGATAGACAGTAGTTAGTATTATCAACAATTTTCTCCATTTTCTCTAAGTAGCATCCATTTAGCAAAATTTACTTCTAGAAGATTTAAAGTCTTTCTCTACAAACTCTTTAATTAGGTTATTTCTTTTTACTCCTGACTCAACAGGCTTCCAAGTTCAGTTTTCTTTGAAAGCAGAGGTTGTTGACAATATTACCAACATGGAAAGGTGGACTAGGAAAAAAAAGGTGGATAGCTTGATTTATGTTGCTAACCTTGTATGGACTGTAAGACATTTAAAAATATTTTGTACTGGGCGTGGTGGCTCATGCCTGTAATCCCAGTGGTTTTGGAGGCCAAGGCAGGAGGACTGCTTGCAGGCGGGAGTTTGAGACCAGCCTCGCAACACAGCCAGTCCTCCTTCTCTACAAAAAAAATAAAATAAAATAAAATAAAATAAAATAAAATAAAATAAAATAAAATAAAAAAATTAGCTGGACATGATTGTGCAGGCCTGTAGTCCCAGCTGTTTAGGAGGCTGAGGCAGGAGGATAGCTTGAGCCCAGGAATTCAATGTTGCAGTAACCTATGATTGCACCATTGCAATCCAGCCTAGTTGACAGAGCGAGACCCTGTTACTAAAAAGAAAAAAAAAAATTGCTCTTTTATACAAAAAAAAATTTATGATAAAATATCCTCTCCCTTAGGTTTTGTAGGTAACAGTATCCTATTTGCATTTGATCCACATGAAAGAACTCTCTGTTCTCAAAATTTGCAGATGCTGTTGTTGCTTGTATTTGCTTTTATTCTGTTATGATGCTACCAAGATTTTGGTTAGATGGCTGTCATTCTAGGTGGCAGACATGCAGGTTTCCTTCCCTTTGCACAACTAAACTGGGTAGGCTTTGGTTCTGGGCAGTCACTGGTATTTATAAACCACTTGTTCATGCCAGGCAATAGGGTTCCAGATTGGGTAAGTTTTATGTTCTGGTTCTTGCTATATGTTTAGACGGCTTATAAATGTAAATAAACATTCTACTTTTACAGGTGGAGTGTGGACACCGGGATACCTGTGTCACCGCCATTCCCAGTTGAAGGTTAGCTCATCTATGATTTTCTTATACGTGACTGGCGCCCCCTAGTGAGTAGGGACTTAAGTTGACCTCCACTGCAGAAGAAAGACCAGGGAAAGCCGTTTTAACAATTTCTCCTTCTATTAAGTATTAATAATATGCTGCGGTTTTGCGTGTGTGAATGGAGGTATGGGTAGAAATATGTTCTCTGTAAACAATCCAGGATTCCACAGTATAGAAATAGTAATCAAATTTTTAAGTGAAGCTCGAACTAATCCGAACTTGGCTAGATCACCAATGATCTAGTAAATGAATGGATATTTATCTACTCCCTAAACGAAGAGACTTGACTGGATTTCTTTTTTCTATAACTACTAGAATCTGTTACACATAATTTAGGATTGAGGCTTGAGATATTGTCATTCCAATCCAGAAAACTTTAGTTTTGCAAATATATTTCACAAATTAATAAATTACGTTTTATTTGGTTAATTTCAAGAATAGGGCGTTTAAAGAAGTCTGTGTTTGCTTTAGTTCTGCAATAAAGTTCCTGCCACTCACAATAATCCTTATTATTCTCTGAAAGACATGTTATATTTTATCATCATAAATATTTATTAATTATTGTTTATAGCACTGGGTTAGGTACTCATCAAACAACCAAACATAATTCTTACCATCTAGGATGCTTCCAATATAAAATACAGACAATATATAACCAGGTCAATTGGGAAATAGATCATTTCAGTATGATAAAAGATAGCATTCACATTAACAGTGTGAAAGGGCAGGAACAATAAGACACTTGACTCAGTGGTCTTTAAAATGTAGCATCCAAAATGAGCAAGTGGAGAAAAGGTTAAACAAGTAGGTGACACATTTAAATAACAAGTAGATGAAAAGGTTATTGGACTATTCTCAAAAATCTTGTTTTACGTGAGAAACCATCAAATTATGAATTGCAATTAGTGTATTTTCGTTACTTTTCAAGGGTAGGCTCTCCTATACCTTATCTAAACAATTTTTCAAAATAAACCACAATTACTTTGTTTTCCTCTCTACACTAACTTGCCCTTTGCCTCTTGAGCGATTATCTTTTTTAGATTCACCTCAATTTCTTTAGGTTCCAGCAGACTTCACCTGGCAGCCCCTCTCGGTTCTCCCTCTTCTCTGAACTGCTAATGGCCTAATTTAGCAATTATATTGCTTTGTTCATTCCATGTATAGCAAAAAAGTCTACAGAACACATGCAAGCATTCATTCAATTATATGTTAATTTGTTTATGGGTCGACCCCAAAGTCTATTCTCCATCGCTGAAGCATGGAAGACAAATACCCTTCGCTTCTTCAGAGGCATAACACGTGCACTTCTCTTGTCATGGTGACAGGCATGTGCTGGTGGAGGTCAAAGAAACAGGAACACAAGTGAAATCGAGGTAAGTGTCAGGTAAGGACCAAAGCACCACGCCTACCTCATCTTTGCCCACAGAACACCCATTCTTCCCGTGTCCTGTTTCCCAGGACGTATCCTGGGCGGATAAGAAGTCACCCGTGGGGAGGCGGTGAATGAACTCCTCCGCAGGGGCCCATGCCCGGGAGAGGGGCGGGGAAGGATGATGGGGCCACTCGTGCCGGGAGGGGGCAAGGAGGGGCCCAGGTGTCCCGCTCCCGCGCGACCGCGCGCGCCTGCGCAAGCCCGGCTCACGTCGCACCCGTGAGCGCAGCATCTCTAAGCCCGCGAGTCCCAGCGCTAGGGAGGGAGGAGGGGCGGCCGGCCCCCCGCCCCCGCGCGCGGCCACGTGACGCCAGCGGAGGAGATTGGAGGGGCGGCGGCGCGAGGCGGCAGACTGGTGCAGCGCACTGTGCTGACGGCTGGGCTTCCACCACCTCCTCCTCCTTCTCCCGGGAACCTTGACGACGCCTGCTGCTCGGCGCTGCTAGTAGACGCCGCTGCCGCCGCATCCCCGCCGCCGCGGCGCCTCGAGTAGGAGGAGAAGACGCAGCCGGGCCGCCGCCGTTAGAGGGGTTCCCTGGCCGCCGCTCGCCCCGTCGGCCGCCACCGCCTCCGGAGTCAGCCCTCTCTTGGGGTCTCCTCTTTCTTTTGCCGCCAGCGCCAGCTCATCGCCGCGATGGGGCTCCTGGACTCGGAGCCGGGTAGTGTCCTAAACGTAGTGTCCACGGCACTCAACGACACGGTGGAGTTCTACCGCTGGACCTGGTCCATCGCAGGTAAAGCCGCTGACTTCCCCATCCTCGCTCGGTCCCCCGCGGGGGTCACCGACCCCTGGTCTCGGAGCGCCCGGGCCGGGCCCCACAGGCCCCCGCGCCCTGTGGCTTTCAGATGCTGCGGATCAGCGGAGGGGCTGACGGGGGCATTGCGGTTGAACACTGGTTAATCTGATCCGAATGTTAAGGCCTCCCCTCCCCCGACACTCGCAGATTTTTCCTCTGAGCTGCCTCCATCTCTCATCAGCTCTCGGATGCGGGAGCTGACACATCAGATGGAGCCTGTACAGCCAAGAGCTCCTCGCAGGAGCCGCCCCACCCTCTGCTCCCACATCTCCCGAGCTTGCTTCACAGTTCTTCCCCGTGCACAGGATTCCTTTTAACATTTAGTCCTATTTTGTGTGGAGAGCGGGCTGAGGAGGAAGGAGGGCTTCAGCGGCAGCTGAAGGTACAGGAGGCTTCTTCAGCCTCCTGGTTGCTTTGACACAACCCTGCTAATCTTTTCTTCTATCTAGCTCCTTCATCTATAGTATAATTTGGACTGAAAAGTAAAATAACATTGTTTGGCTCCTTGAACCTTGAAGAATTGTTAGTTTCCGAGGCATTTTCAACAGCAAATATGTTTGAAGTGATTGTCTGTAATGGCTTTGCGCACTGCAGTGCAGTCAGAGGGAGGGGGAGGCCAAAACACCGGGTAAGAAATCAGTCTTTAGGAATGGGGTCTCTACAGCAACACCTAGAGGTTGTCCCAGATGCCTACATATATACAGTTCTTAAATCAGCAAACTTTTCTTTAGCTGTTGCGGTTAATTTGGCAGGGCTGTCAATTGTTTGATTTATGCAGGTTTCCTAGCGCCCAATTGTGATATTGTATTTTTACATTTTACCGGTTATTTCTTCATTTGCTTCGCTGCTTTTGATTTTAAAACATTGAAAAGTTTTTGAAATCTAAAATAAGGTTTAAAGGATTTCAGAAATGATTTTACGATGTGAATTTTTCTGATCCTTTTGCAGTATCACACTGCATCCTATCAGTGAAGGATATTAACGTTCCATCTATGACTCTGCCTTCCCTACTTCGAAATGAAAATGTATTCCTGTAGTTTTTGTGTTTATTGTTAAATGAGACAGTGGTTTACAGCATAAGTGTAGTCCGATACATAGGGCTTATGTTGTGGGAAAAACGTTTGCTGGAATTATTTTTGTGTGAGACAAAATGATTATTTGACATTAATACTGCATTCACTTCTTTAGAAAAGTATGTTCTTTTTCAGAAGATCTCAACTTTGACACTGGGAAATAAGCTATTTAATAAGCCATTACAGCTGAAAATGGTTAAAATGCAGTTTTCAATGGAGTGTTTCTCCACGTTTTTTTTTGTTTTTTCTATGTGCTGTTACACTGATGTTACACTGTACCTGCAAAAACTGGTAAAGATGTGCCCTTCCCTTCATGTCTATGATTTCGGTTCTTTAAACATTGCATCAGGGCTTCCCATTACACAATTGTATAGAGCTGAACATCAGACAAGTTCTTTAGCAGGTAATTGCACTTTGCATACCTTGGAGTTAGACACTGTCGAGATCCTCCAGTCTCCATATAGCCAGAGCCACACCCAGGAGTTCTCAGTCCTGTCATTCCTATCCTATCTCGGAGCTTTCCCGTCTCTTGAGTCTCAGAAGGAAAAATCGAGGGCAAAGGTAGAATACACCTTTCTGTGATGGTGAATTCCTTCCTAATGATGTTTGTGTTAAAAAAAAAAAAAAAAAAAAAAAAAAACACAAACACACACACAAATGAAACAGGACATTTTGTGCAGTTGCCGCATGTGAAAGCTTGCTACTAGGTTTTGAAGGGCATATAGAATAATATAATATTGTAGGCCAAGCCTGAGAAGTGAGAGTAGCCCTAGAACACAAGTGACCTCTCACTAGCAGGCCCAAGGAAGGTGTTTGCTTGTGCTTTGACTATCCACTTACGAAACCTGAGACTGCTTCCTTGCTTTCTGTAATGAGCTACCTTATGTAGGCAGATGGTATTTCTTAACCAACAGAGAGGCTTAGTGGATATAGTCTGTTCTGCTGTACTGCTGTGTAAGGAGGAGTATTTTTGAGGTCCAGGCCGAGTAGACTTGAAGTCTGGTGTCCCATTTACGTTTACTCTCCTTCATTCTGTGCAACTCGTGTTCCTTTTTTTTTTTTTTTTTTTTTTTTGCACTCACTGACTCTGCTCTGATTCCACCTCTCAGCATAATTGATGAAAATCTGGGTGGGGGATAGCAAAGTGGAAAAGTAGCTTATTAGATGAGGTTAAACAAAAGTTGGTGAGTCAGATGTTTGGAAAGAAGGGGAAACAAAAATGGGCGGGAAAGAAAGATGGTCTTGAGAAATAGTGATGAGTGTGGTGAAAGGATGCAAATTATTGAGGGAGAGCAAGAAATGAGGTAGGCTCCTTGTCCTTGGCTGCTCTCATTCCTAGTGCTGTAGTTACATGCTTTTTTCATTCTTTTATTAATTCATCAAGTGCCACTTTGTGCTATTATATCAAATAATGTTTTAAATATCCAAACATATCCAAAACAATGTCTGAAAACTGGGCTTTTCAAAGGCACATGTGTAGCAAATGCAAAATATGGTCCATAATATGTTAACAACAAAAATGTTACTTTTACTATCGTATTAACACTTTGTACATTGGAATTGAAATTTTGAACTGTACTTTTAGAAAAACAACAAAAATAATTTTTATTTCTCTATATTTATAGACATTTTGAACGAGGAAATTAGCGTTGGTTTATATTAAAGTATAGGCTAGTGTAGGACTTTATACCAGTTGTTAGTAGGTATTCCATGTCATCATGTTAGTTTTTTTCTTCTATTCTTTCACTTCATAAGTACATTTAAATTATTAGGATTGGAGTCCTAGGCTCAAAGTATGTATGTAATAAAAGTTGTATATACATTTTTAAAACTGATGAATCTAAATATTCCCCAATCTATGAATACCCAACTTTTCGACATTATTCATTTATTCATGCTTTTAATAAATGTTTAATAGCTTTTTGCATGCCTGACATTTAGCCTATGAACACCTTAGAGAGTTAGTAGGATGCTTACAGTAAAGCCAGGTCTCTCCTGTGAGGCCATATATCTTTTGAACATTTGTTTCTAAATAGCTGTTGTTCACAGAGTATGAGTGCTGTTGGTTGGGGGTGGTAATGGTTGGCATTGGCCCTCTTTTCACAGATACAGTACCCCACATTTTGGTGAAAAAAATTGTCCACTTGGTAGTTGCAGTTAGAGCATAACTTGCTGGGTCCTTGAATTCACTTTGGAGGGGTCAGAAAGGAGAAGGGATAAGTGGTACAGGAAGAGGGAGGAGAGCTGTAGGATGACAAAATGTGGAAGCCAGGCTTTTGATACCATTCATTCTTTCTGTATTTACTTGCCACGTACAGGCACAGTTCTAGGCTCTGGGGAGGGAAGGAGGACACTTGGTCACTGCCCTCATGTAGCTTGCAAAGTCTAGGGGGTCACTGTCATTCCCCTTTCCTCGATATTGTGGTCTGGAAGCAGTGTGATCTGTCAGACTCAGGCCTAGCTAGGTCCTAGGGAAGATCAGAAAAGTCCTTCCCTGCTCTTCTCATCTCTCCTTCTCCTACCTGAAAGGAATATACAGGTTGTTTTTAGAATATTTTAGCTGCTTCACCACAGTTTACTTCCCTCTGCCCTTGAATGAGGAGTTGATGGGACTACTGTCAGAGTATTTGGAGAGGGAGACTAGGGCAAAAGGTGTCAAAGGCAAGGGGAACAGCTTGACTGAAAACCATGGAAACTGGGAAGGTGCTTAAGGGCCAGGCCAGTGGGTCATCCAGGTTTGATGGAGCTGGAGGCTAGTGGGAGGGGATGTTTAACTCAGCTTCAATAAGCTGAAGTAAAAGCAGGTTTGTCTTAGGGATTGCTAGGCCCCAGAGGAGCATGTGTGTTAAATATTGTACAGTATGCTTACATTAATTTTATTATTTGTCACAGTTAATATTTAGTTTTTCATCTATGTTATTATCTAAAATAGGTTTCTTTGTTTGGCTTAGCCTGGTAAGGCAGTTTTCTTTGAATGTTTCTTTGAGAAAAGACATTCTGATTCCAAGTTGTAGGCAGCTAATTAAGAAAAAAAAATGAAACATCACCGGCTCCTAACACGGGATCTCCCTTGGTCACTGTTCTCAGTGAGGTCCTAATTATCCTTTACTCATAAGCTCCCTGAAGCCTCTGGGAGGTCCATGCCAATTTATGGTTTTTTGTTTTGGTTTGGTTTTTATTGTCTTTTCCTTCACCCCAATCTGATTTTTTGGTGGCTGACTGCTAGACTTTAATAGCTAATGCTCTTGTCCATTCCCCAATGATAGCATACAGTAAAATATCCTATTGCAGGTGGAATTCCAGGAGGGTAAACAATGCAGATTCTAAAACTGGTGTCAGGACACAGTTTTAACTGTTTTAACTTAGATTCTTTGGCTTAGGAAGACGAAGTTTTAAGAATTTTGCAGATAATTATGTCAGTTGGCACTTTTGTAATCTTAAGAGCCACAGAGCACTTGGTCATCCTTTAAAAATTCAATTTGTTTTCTTATTTTTCTCTCAAGTCCTGTGGATAATGTCACCTGTAAATGATTTAACATTATTAACATAAGTATATTTCATTTATTGAGCCACTTACTATTACGAATTAGGCATATATTAGCACACCGAAATGAGTAGTGTAACAGAGTCCATCTTTTTTCACTTTAGATGGCTTTTTTTCCTCTTCATTATAGGACATTTTGCCTATTAACAAAAGAAGGTGCTATTGTTTTATTTTCCATTAGAATATATTTTTTAAAATCTTATGGGTTTGGATTTCAGAAAGGAGAGGGGAGGAAACACATGGCCTTTTAAAGCTAAGGTCCACGTTAACTTTCTAGCTTGATCCTTCAGTGTTCCCCTTCCCAAAGACCTGCAGCTCTAGGCAACTGGGATAACTCACTGACCCTTGAGTAAAATGTATACATGTCCACCTTTATGTTTCTCATCCCACCATTCCCCTTGCCTTTACCCATCTTTTCCCTGTTTACTTCTCCAGATACCTTTTACCAGAACCCAGTACAGTAGTCCTCCTTTGCAAAGCCTTTCTTGTTCATGGTACCCTGGAGCAAGTTGTTGTCTCACAGGAGCTCATTGTCTTTAGCAATTACTCATGTGTTTCCTGTGCCATTCCTTCTATGACCCTAGTATCAAACTGTGTAAACTTTCATTGTTATTTACCACTTCACTCGTTTGTATTTTTCTCTCCAACACCAGAGATGATCACATATATTTGTTGATTTGATATGTATCAGGAGATGATGCTCTTAATCTAGCATAATTTTGAATCTTGGTATATTGTGGTTGCTAAACATAAATAAGGCTTTAGACCACACTAAATTATAGAAGGTTTTTGTTTTTGGTTTTAATGGAGACAGGATTTCACCATGTTGCCCTGGCTGCTCTTAAACTCCTGGTGTCATGTAATCTGCCCACCTCAGCCCCTCAAAGTGCTGGGATTACAGGCACGAGCCACTGTGCCCCGGCCAGAGAGTTTTTTAAAAGAATGATATTTTTTATCAGTTGGTCATTAATTCAGTTGCTGTTAACTAAAGTTAATGAATAAATCAGGCCATTAAGTAGCACAAAACAGATAAGAAATGAAGATTTCAAGACATATAAAATCAGATATGATTGTTCTCTTCATTGTCTATGCAGAAGCATTGCCTTGTGTGGAAGTGAGGAGGGCGGTGTGGTATAGTGAATGGGAAGAATTCTGGATTGGGATTTAGATGACCTAGGTTTTAGCCCTGCTGATTTGCTGTGAGAGTGTGGACAAGTTCCTTTGCCTTTCCAATTCTCAGCATTGTTCATCTGTAAATTAAGAGGGTTAAATTAGGTAATCTGTAAGGTTCTACCTGACTCTAAAAGTCTAGATATAGATGTCACTTTCTTCATTCTTGGAATAGGTAAAACAGTTTCAAATAAACATACATTTATCAGGGATTCAGAAACCTCATTCTCTGTAATAAATAAAATATTTTCCAGCAAAACTGTTATCAACACTGCCTGAATAGTACAAATAACAGATTCTTATTTAGTCCTTTTTACTTTTTAAAATTTGCTTTATAAGAAATAGCTAGAGGAATAGAGAAACAAAAGTATACAGATATTTAAGCATCTGTTTTGAAATAACATTGCTTTTGTTGCTATAACACTATACCTATTTAATTATCTAGACTCCTTGAATAACCAAGAGCCAACTATTTTATCAAAAACAGTAGCAATAATATTAAAGAATAAAATTATCTCAATTGTATATTACATTTATTTTGTGATACTCAGCCTTGGAGGATGGCATATTATGTCATTTTAGGCAAGTTATTCATGACTCTTTGGGTCTCTTATTTCTACCTGTACCATGAGAGGGTTGAACTACATAACCTTTAAGACTTACTTTATTGAATCCTTATAACATCTCCTAAAACAGCAGCCTAGGTATCAGTCTAAATTCAGTCTTCATATTTTTCCAGTAGAAAATGTGAAATTTTAACATACATCATTACAAATGATTTTCTATTATAAACACTTTATATATGAGCATTTTTTTTAAGTTTGGAAGTATAGCTTAAGATTTTTGTGAAATTGATGAAAATATGTAGGTCTTACAGAAGAGAAAACAAAAGAAACTAAGTGGTTTTGGTATCAGTATGTTCATTAACAAATCAAAATACAAATTTTTAAAATCTTTTCTCATATATTTTTCTTCACGAAATATTATATGTAAACAAATACCTTAGTATGATGTTTTATTTATGATTATATTGTATTAGAGTAAAATTTTTGGAATTTGAAAGACAATTGCATTAATCCATTGAGGGAATCAGTTACTCACTGTCAGGTATAATCACATAAAAGCATTTGTGATTTTGAACTGCAGAATTCCAAGGAGCAGACTTTTCTGTTTTCATTTTTATTCACTTATCAAACAAAAACTTGAGCACAGATGTGTGTTTTTAACTAATTTTATATATTTTTTCACACTCATGTACATAGCAGCATTATTCACAGTAGTTAAGAGTTGGAAACGACCCAGATGTCCATTGATGGATAAATGGATAAACACAACGTGGTATATACATACAATGGAATATTATTCAGCCTTAAAAAGGAAAGAAATTCTGACATGTGCTACAACATAGTTGAACCTTGTATACTAAGTGAAATAGTCCAGTCACAAAAAGTTAATTACGTATGTGGCATTATGGTTCCACTTGTATGGACCCTCTAAAGTAGTCAAATTCAGGCTGGGCCCACTGGCTCATGCCTATTATCCTAGCACTTTGGGAGGTGGAGGCTCAAGGATCACTTGAGCCCAGGAGTTCAAGACCAACATGGGCAACAAAAAAATATTAAAAATTAGCCGGGCTTGGTGCCATATGCCTCTAGTCTCAGCTATTGAGAAGGCTGAGGGAGGAGGATCACTTGAACCTGAGAGGTGAAGGCTTCAGTGAACCATAATTGTGCCACTGCACTCCAGCCTGGGTGACAGAGTAAGATCCTGGCCCAATAAATAAATAAATAAATAAATAAATAAATAAATAAAGTAGTCAAATTAATAGAAACAGAGAATAGAAAGATGTTTGCTAGGGCCTGGGGAGAAGAAGAACTGAAGACTTGTTTAATGGGTATAAAGTTTCAGTTTTTCAAGATAGAAAAGGTCCAGAGATTCACAACAATGTGGATATGCTTAATGCTACTGGACTGTACACTTAAAAATGATTAAGATGGTATATTTTATGTTATGTGCTTTTTTTTAAACAACAATGCAAGAATTTCATATATTGTAAAATTAATACATTAGCACCTGTAGAAATGATCTCTTCAGTGCTCAATGGTAAAACAGTCAATTCTTCTTTATTTTTTCAGTTTAAAGTAAAATGACTTTATAAAGAGACTATATAGCTGTTGGCTTAAAAAAATCCAAGTGGCTAGAAAGTAGCAAATAACAAGAAAGAAAACTTCAGCTTTGTATTTTGCTTTATAGTCTTGCCAAGAACTTCACAATAACTCTGGGAGATAGGTCTTGAAGGCATTTTTCCATATATTTAGAAGTCCTTGAGATTTACAGAAGTTAAGTAACTTTTGTAGGTGGTCATTATAGTGCAAATGAGTGTGCACTGGTTTTGTCCCTAGCCAAGTGCCCTTGTCTTCCCATCACACTAGCCAAGCAAGAAAGAAATAACCAGGCCTGTAATCTATGTTTCTCTTTTATTTTACCTTTCTTTTTTTTTTTTTTACTGTTATCTACAAAGTGTCACTGTTAAGAATGCTAAATCTGAATGCAGTCATAATATTACTAGAGATCATCTAAAGAAAGACATCTAAATATTCAAAGGTGCTATAAAGGCTGGTGTATGAGATTAAACTACAAAGTGATATTTATTCATATACTATATACATACACAAATATGTGAATATATGTAGAATACAAAATGTGATATTTAGCCTGAGAAGATGGTTAACTTCCATATGATGGCGTAGGATTGTTCTAAAAAAGTCTATTCAAAGTGAATTATGAAAGTATTTGCGAAATTGCGTAATACAAGAGCTAGAAACTTGTTAGTGAAAGGATAATGAAATTCATTCAGGACTAACAGTATTTTACCCAGTGACTATTCAACTTATAGAACTGTTAGAGTCAAGGGAAGATTTTGGCTAAAGTTCCCATTAACTCACACACTCTAATGGTATCTTCCATCTTTGTTGCTAAAGGGAAGCACCATTTCAATTTTCTTAAAGCTTTGAGTTCATTGGCAGCACTGAGTGGATGGTTGAACTTGGAACTCCCAGGTTAAGTTTTATGACTACTTTTTCTGAGAAGCCTAGCAAAATTTGGAAACAGGGAGAGAAGGAAACTACTTGTATTCTGATCTTGGCTTCCAGGAAACGAGGCAGCATTCTTCAGCTCTCTCTCTTGAGATATATTTTCCCCCTTGAAATTGTCTCCTTTTCCCCTATGAATTGGCTTTTATGAATAGGCCATTTTCTGAAGTCATGAATTTAGACATCATCTGCACTTGGGTGTGGTGGCTCACGCCTGTAATCCTAGCACTTTGGGAGGCCGAGGCTGGTGAATCATTTGAGGTCAGGAGTTTGAAACCAGATATCATCTGCACATGATGAAACTCACAACCATTGAGCATTTAGTATAGGACCATTTTAAGATGCTGTAGTACTGCATTTTATATACCTTATATTTAATCTTCAGATCATCTCTATAAGTTAGATATTATTTAACCATCTGTAGATGAAGAAATAGACTCAAAGCTACATAGCTAGAAAGTAACAGAACTGGAATAGGATCAAGATCTTTCTCCTTCCCAACAGTGACCTTTTTATAATGCAGCATAATCTACTTACTTATTCAATAAATACCATTTTATTGCCCAGTAATAATAGTGAACATTTATTGGATGCTTACTAAGTGTCAGGCACTGTGTCCAGTGCTTTATATGTATTACCACATTTAGTCCTCATATTCCTTTGGGCTAGGTACTGTTATTATCCCCATTTTCCAGGTGAGTAAACTGACTTTCCCTGAACCTGATTCATCTAATACTAACCCTGTCAGATTAAATCCCAGTGTAACCAGCCTTCAGCTTGAAATCACACATTGATTCTCTCGTCTGTGTTACTGTCTTTTCTTCTTTACAGCTTCTGAATCTGTTCTTATTTTTTGCTTGCTCTAGGAAATTTTGTAATTTCTCTCACTTTCTACCATTATTATGATCTCTATTCAGGCAAACTTGCAATGAAAATTCTTTTTTCCTCTGCTTTTTGACTCTATCCTGCATTCTTTCAGGCTCTTGGGTAACTGTTACAGAACTGAGTTAGAGGAAACATCTTGTTTTAACCCTGTGCTGAATGACTCTCAGGGCATCTGCTCCCTCATACCTTGAGACATTGCAGCTTTCCCCTCTTTTGCTGGTGAAGGTCTCTGTTCCCTCCTGTCTGCCCATCACATTCTGACTTCTTTGCCGCTTTGTAGCCCAGCCTCTGCCTTGTCTACCCCTGCATTCTGCAAAAGCTACCCTTTCCTCCCATTCATCCAGGTGCTCTTCCAAACTCAAACCTTCCATCCTCTTTTTTTGAGTACATAGGGGTTATAACAGAAATTTTCCCTGCTAATCATGCTGACTAAACAGGAAACTGATCATACTATTCTTTACCCGCCACCTTCAGAATCTGTTTATTTCTAGAGTGTATCTCAGAGTGTTCATTACCTGCCTCATTTGTCCAGTTGTATTTAAAAGGCCCTTCTCTTCTAGTTCTGCCTTTTTCACCTCAATTATAGACATGGCTTGAGGAATCTATTAAGCATCACATTTTAGATTTGAGCCTAGGAGAGGCCTTTAAGGTATATATCGTTTACTCCCTTTGTTAGAGATAAGCTCTTTCCCAGACTCTTCTTGATAGCTGTTATCTACAGTTTTCATTGAAAATTTCTTTTAACAAATGTTTTGAAGACTCTTACATACCTGGCATTGTTACAGAGATACAGCAAGGAATAAGGGCTGTAACATTGGCCCTCATGACATTTGTAAGAAATGGAGGAAGACATTGACTATTTCCTTAAGAAAAAGACTACAGTTACCCTTTGGGGTACTTGCAGTGTACAGTGTGACATACTAATAGGTAACCTTTGTGTGTTGTAATCAGTAAAGGCAAATAGATTTTTAATAATATCACTTAGTATATTAGTAGTGATTAGTAGCCAGATGTTAAAAAAAAAGGAGTTAATTTGCAACTGTTGGTTTTAACAAATTAAAGGATGGATAGTTTTAGGGAATAATATAGTACAGACTTCTTGGTGTCTTGAATATACTCCTGAAGCTGCTCAATATTTAGCGATTGTTAGACTTGTGTTCTTCTTTTGTTTGTGGTAGATTAAACAAGTATAGATGGTTTTAGAAGATGAGGAAGTCACTGATTTATTCAGATAGAATCTAGGAAGAAATCAAGCCAACTTTATTTTGTGACTTAATTACTTGTTAAAGTAGGCTCACATTTCTGAGTAGACCAGAGCAGTGCTCCTTAGACTTTAATGGGTTAAGTCACTGTGGAATCTTATTAAAATGCAGATTCTGATTTAGTAGTTCTGGGGTGAGGCCTAGATTCTGCATTTCTTGTAAGGTTCCAGGTGATGCCTTTCTGCTGGTGCATGGACTCTACTTTGAATAACAAGGGAATGGAGTATTCCTAATTTGTTTTGCAATCTACTACTATGTACTCTTATGGAAAAAGAAGAATTTTTAAACGTGCTTAAGTTATTAATGTAAATATCAAATGATAGCATGTGTTTTATAGAAGATTTATTTATTTTTTATCCTTAAATATCAAATGATAGCATGTGTTTTATAGAAGATTTATTTATTTTTTATCCTAACAGGAATTTTGTGTGTCTTCTAGAACCATATTATATTGATCAGTAACTGTTGCTCATTTTACCTGAATCAAAAGGGCCAATGATTTGGTTAATCTTATTATCACCTTCACTTTACATATGAGAAAATAGTGGCTCTGAGTTTCAGGTTCATAGTCATGGGGCTAGAAAATAAATGAGAGCTAGAATTTAGGTTTTTAATTCATGTCTTGTTCCTCTCCCTGTATCAAGCTGCCTCTGCTCCATGTGACTCCCCTTGCCATCATCTAAGATGATTTTCTGCTGTATTCTTGTATACCTTTTATTTAATTCTCCTAGGGGTTTGGATGTTCTAAACATTTTTTAAGTACTATTTTTTCCTTTTGGGAGATTATAGTAAAACTTTACTAACTTAGATTACTTGGGGAAGATAGTTTATTCTGACTGGTGGAGATCCTGAGTTGCAAAAAGCTTTAAAAGAAATTAGAAAAAAAATAGGTTTATTAGAGGTTTTTAAGGAAGTTGCTTTAATAAAAATACTGATAATTTGTTGTAAGTATTAATTATAGTTGTTTGTATATTAAGTAGAAGTTACCTGAGTTAATTGAAAACTATTAGATTACAGGCATTTTATTATTTATTAAAATCTGGTTTATATTGTCATGAAAAAGAGTTTTTAAAAATTAGCCTTTCTAAATAATTTTAAAAATCAAAGTGAAAATTTTTATGTATTTTATCTCCTGAATAAATACAGAATTACAAAATGTCTTCTCAGTCTGTCATAAAACGTTTTTTTCTTCTCAGTGTAAACTCTTCTAAGTTTAATTATTCATGGTAATTTTTATTTAATTTGGTTTAACTCTTCTCTTTGAAGACAGAGGAGGATTTAGTGGTTGATCAGTGTCAATAATAATGAAATGCCAAAAATTATTGAACTCTTGACAGTGTGTCAGATACTGTCTACATATTGTTTTATTCCTCACAACAGCCCTACTATCATCTATAAGGCCAGGGACACTAAGTAACTTGGGTTTATTCAGCTGGTAAGTGAGGAGTCTAATGCTTGTAAGTCTGATTTGAGAGTCCATATTCAGAATACAGGTTGAGAAGAAAAATCCTGGAAGACACTGAGGGGCTTGACTTTTAAGGGGAGGGACTCAGATTATCTCTGACATGAGACACACTGTGAAGATGTAAAGTTGAGAGAGAATAGGCTGCAGCAGAAGGGAATACGTGACGTCGTGGTGTCCATGTGTGCTAGGAACCTTCACATACTTTGGTTCATTTAGTTATCACATATTAACCCTATGAAGTAACTATTTCCTCATTAAAAAAAGAAAAGGCAACAACAGTTGGTTCTCCAGCTATAGATTATGTTCCGCACCCTTTCCTTTTGGAAATTTCTTGGTCTCTGTGACATGGTTTTCTCTTCTCCTGCCTCTCTGGCTTACTTGCTGCCATTTCACCCACTCATCTTCAACTGTCCTTAGAGTCATTCCTTTTTCATGTTATTCTCTCACTCTACATGCTCCTTCCCTTGTGACCTCAAACTCTGGTGTGATTGTCATTGTCCAGTGACCCCTCTGTGTGTCCACAGCCCTGGCAGTTCCTCCGCAGCACCAGAGGCTACTGGATGCCTCCACCTAGCTGTCCCACAAGTAGCTCAGATGCTAGATGTTTAATATTCCCCTGATCGGTTTCTGCCAGATCTGCTCCTCTTCCTTTACTCTGTTCTGGATCATGACTTCACTATCCGTGTTGCCGCATAGCACAGAAATCTGGGAGTAATCCTGGACTTTTCTTTGACTCTCCTCTCTCACATCCACAACAGTCGTGGAGTCTGGAGATTTCCCCCATGAAACTTTCATACCTACCTATCCTGTTCATTGCCAGCACAGCTCCCTGACCCAGATTTCCATCATCTCTTGCATTCTAGTGGTCTCCAAGTCTGCCTGCCTGTCAGAATCACCTGGGGGAGGCTCAGATCATGGTGTCCAGTCCCACCTGCAGAGATTTTGATTCAGTAGGTCTGGGGTAGGACCTGGGAATCTATAATTTTAACAAGCACATGATTCTTACATGGGTAGTCTAGCAGTAGACAAGTGTTGAGAACCACTGATGCAGCTGATTTTCCTGCCTCTTGACATATCCCCTTACCCTCAGTCCACACCCCACTGCCTATACCATGATCTTTTAAAAGCCAAAACCAGCTGGGTGTGGTGGCTCATGACTGTAATCCCAGCACTTTGGGAGGCTGAGGTAGGTGGGTTGCTTGAGCTCAGGGGTTCAAGACCAGCCTGGGCAACATGGCAAAACCTTGTCTTTACAGAAAACACAAAAATTAGCTGGATGTGGTGGCATGCACCTGTAGTCCCAGCTACTTGGGTGGCTAAGGCACCAGAATCGCTTAAGCCCTGGAGGTGGAGGCTGCAGTGAGCTGAGATAATGCCACTGCATTCTAGCCTGGGCAACAGAGCCAGACCCAGTCTCAAAACAAACAAACAAACAACAACAAAACAAATATTTCTTCATTATCTGCGTGATAAATTCCAGCATCCTCAGTGTAGTTTGTAAGACCACTCAGGGGATCATCACAGTCATTTCCTGCCCTCTTCCTTTGTATATATCCTCTCATCAGGTCTGCTTAGTTTCCAAATTGTTTTATTTCTTGCTTCTGGGCTGTTTATACATTCAGTTCTCTCAGGGTATTCAGATATTCTCATTTGCATATCTCTTGTCATTGTGCTAAGGGAACTTTTATAGGTCTTTCTAATTCTGCCCCCTGCAAAAGGACTTTTCTCCCTGTCTGCTTGGCAAATTCCTCTTCTTTGAAAAAAAAGTTCAGATGTCTGTGTTTAAACCCTGCCTTCTCCCCTTTTCTGTCCTACCACTGTACATGAGACAGTCCTCTGACATTACACTTATCACACTGCATAGCAATTGAATTCTCGTATCTGTCTCTTCCTCTACTAGTTGAGCATTGAGAGGTCAGGGACCAAGTGATCTGGCCAAAATCACTTCACTCCAAAGGAGTAGTGTCTGACTTCAGAGTCTGTTCTGTCTATTCCATCATACTATGTGATCTTAAGATAAAAATCAGATTAAGAATAAAAACTTATTGGTGGAAGGTATTCAAGGGAAACCCCATTTCAGGTAGACCCCCCTTTTTTTTTTTTTTTTTTTTTTTTTTTTGGAGAAGGAGTCTCTCTCTCTCTCTCTGTCACCCAGGCTGGAGTGCAGTGGCGTGATCGTAGCTCACTCCAACCTCCGCCTCCCGGGTTCAAGTGATTCTCCTGCCTCAGCCTCCCGAGTAGCTGGGATTACAGGTGCATGCCACTATACCCAGCTAATTTTTTTTTGTATTTTTAGTAGAGACAGGGCTTTACCATGTTGGCCAGGCTGGTCTTGAATTCCTGACCTCAAGTGATCCGCCTGCCTCGGCCTCCCAAAGTGCTGGGATTACAGGCATGAGCCACTGCACCCGGCCCCCCTCAGTTTTCATAAAGGAATAATATGCAAATAGTAAAATTGACTCCTTTTACTGAACAGTTTTTGAATTTTGACAAACGTGTAGTTATATAATTGTTATGTAGCCTTTTAATAAAGATAAAATTGTATGATTGCTGACCACATTAAACAAATCAGTCCCATTTGGCATAAGCTTTAGAAATCAGTCTCAAAATATTTTCATTACAAACTATTTTTTAACGCTTTAAGAGTCTGCAAAGGTTAAAGTGTCAAATCATAGATTCCCAGGTCCTACCCCAGACCTACTGAATCCAAATCTCTGCGGGTAGGACTGGACACTATAATCTGAGCTCCCTCGGGTGATTCTGACAGGCAGGCAGACTTGGAGACCACTAGAATGCAAGAGATGATGGAAACCTGGGTCAGGGAGCTGTGCTGGGAATGAACAGGATAGGGAGATAGTAATTCTCATTTTTAAAATAAAGACTTTTGCTCCTGAGCTCAATTTGCTATAATATTTGGCTTTAGGTTTGCTTAAATTTCATTCAAAACTAGGATGGGAAACCCATTACCAAAGGAGACAGCTCCTTCTATGTACAAAAGGGAAAGACCCACTGGCCAGAAATTTCCTGAATTGAGGTGAAATTTACTTTCCTGTAACTTACCTTGGTTCTAATTCCACTCTCTGAAAATGGAGATTAAATCTGATTTCTCATAAGTTCTCTTAGTATTTGCTGAGGCCTGTTTCTCTTTTCCAGGCTTTAGTCTTTAGTCTTTTTCCCTTATTCGGTATCATGGCTTTGAAGTATTCATGATCCAGGTCTGCCAGATGCAGCACCTAATGAAGGTACGACTTGGTTCCTTTGAGTAACTCTTGTCATTCTTTCTATTGAAGGAACTTTTGAAAGTCTCTCTTATTTTCTTTCCCTTGAAAGAACAGTCTTAAAATATAGCATTTGTACCTATAATTCAGAAAAAATCAATGGGAAATTTTCTCCCTTAAGATTTAAGTACATGGTGATTGAGTAGTGCCTACAACAGCTGCTAGGTTAAATGAGGCTCTTGCTTTACCTGCAGTGGCAAGTCTCTTGACCTCTCTGAATCTCATTTTTAAGATAAAGGGATCATTTCTAAATCTAAAATTTTATGATTCTTGTTTAGATAAAGGTTTACCTGACAACATGAAAGACTTAAAATTGTTAATAAACAGGCTCAAAATAAGAGCAAATTTACTAACACATGAAGGTACAAACATGTTAATAAGCATATTTATAGTATAAAATATGAAAGTAATTTGATAAAACAAGTTGACAAGAGTCCATTTATATTTGTATCATTTTTGTTTCCCCCTCCATCCCACCAAAACTTTCTAAAGAGAAACTCCCAAGAATACTACATAAAACGTATTTGGATCTTTGTACTATTTGGCGACAGGGTGTGACTTCGGTGGTGGTAACAGAGGTAGGATTTTAGTAGATGTTTTTCAGTCTTTTTTCCTAATGAATTCATGATGTGAAATCCCACTGATAACTGTGTAGGATTAGGATGTTGACAACATAATAGAAATATATCTCCTGTCACTCTAATATGTATAATCTACATTTGGATTCAGTACATAGCCCAAATGAATTAGAGGTTTTAATTTAGCTGTAAAATACTAATATATATATTTAAACATTTGAGTTAATGAAAATATGGATAATTTACTTTAATATATTTAAAGTTTACATAAAATATATGAAGCATTAGTTTTCATGATTTTCCTTTACTGTTTTAGTCCCCCAACATTTTTTTGGTTCAAAACTTAGGTGGAACTGTTAGTAATGGTGAATTTTCCTATCATTGTATGGTACTGTTGTGACACAGCCCTTTTTAGTGGAAAAGGAAACATATGAAAGAAATATAGAATATTTGCATCTCATCAGAAGCACCAAAGGAAATATTAATGCAAATACATGCAGAAAGACAAACATAACTTGTATAGTATTATAACATGTAAAGACATGGAGGAATTTCATCCAAATATTATCAGAAGGTTGGGAATTGTTATGCTGTGGGTTAGGGATTGACAGTTACTACGGCTTTCATGATCATCCTGGGAGGCTGAAATTTTGAAAGCTCTCTGACGCTTCCGAACTAGAAGGGCTAATTTGAAAAGGGTGTGGTGTAAAATGTGGCCTTTTATAGGCTGAAAACAGGGATTTGTTAAGTGGTTGTTGAATGAATGCATGCCTTGCATTGTTGGGCAAAGAAGTGAGGGCATTGCTTTTTTCCCCTGGAGTAAGGAATGAAGTAAAAGATCATTGAGCTTTATAGAGCACACATATTCACTAAATACTGGGTTGATGAGTTGTTGACTTGAGGGTAAAGTTATTAGGCCAACATAGAGGAGGATCTGGGAAAAGCTATAGGAAGGGTTCTTGGACACTGAGAAAACCTTGAATGTCAACAAATATACTGTTGGATTTGGCAGAAAGGATAGAGAATAGAGGAATAATGTGAAAACATTATCTGCCGTTTATTTATTCATCAAATATATTTTTAGGTACCTTGATAGGCCTTGCAATACAAGAATGAAAGACCCAGCCCCTCTTTTCAGGGAGAAAGCAGCTTAAAAGAAGGTCACTGGACAGTGTAATGAGTGCTGTAATGTAATAGTAACATGTGCAGGTGCTCTGGCCATGCAAAATGCGTCCCGTGACCAGTTAAAATTTTCTTGATCCAGTTTTCATCACCGTTAGTCTATTCTTCTTCCTAATAATTATTTTTAAAAGTAACAATTTTCAGAAGTTAAAAGAAACCTAAATGATCATCTAGTTTGTTACTGCTCAAAAGGGGATGGTCCATGGAGTAATGGCATAGCATCAGTTAGAGCTTCCTGGAAAATGCAATCTTCTTAGAAATGGGCTGCATGGACCGAGCATGGTGGCTCACGACTGTAATCCTAACACTTTGGGAGGCCAGGATGGATGGATTGCTTGAGTTTAGGAATTTGAGACCAGCCTCGGCAACATGGCAAAATCCTGTCTCTACAAAAAATACAAAAATTAGTAGGATGTGTTGGTGTGTGCCTGTAGTACCAGCTATTTGGGAGTCTGAGGTGGGAGGATGGCTTGAGCTCAGGAGGCCGAGCCTGCAGTGGACAGAGATCATGCTACTTTACTCCAGCCTAGGCAACAGAACGAGACTGTCTCAAAAAAGAAAAAAGAAAAGAAAATAAATGGGCTGCATGTCAGACCCATTTTTACCATGGGTAAAAATGATTTTGAGACTGTCTCAAAATCTGCATTTTTACCATGCCCACCCACCCCCCAACCTGGTGATTCATTTTCTCATTGAAACTGGGGAAACACTAATCTAGTTTACCTACTTTCCATCCAGTTTTATAGATGGAGGAAATGAAGACAGATTGTGCACCTAAGGTCCTGTGCACAGTAGCACAGCCAGTGTTAGAACTCAGCCAGTCAGCTGGTCATGGTGGCTTCTTACTAGTGCCTGTTTCCTTCTCTCTTTTGGAAATTCTCTGTTGAATGAGAGCACAATACAGTGTACCACACTATATATAAAAAAGAATGAGCATTTTTATTTACTCTTAATTGGTGATACCAGCAACTCAGGAGGCTGAGGCAGGTGGATCACTTGAGCCCTGGAGGTGAAGGCTGCATTGAGCCATGTTTGCACCACTGCCCTCTAGCCTGACAATAGAATGAGATGCCATCTCTTAAATAAATAAATAAATAAATAAATAAATAAATAGAATCCAGTCTACTTACTGGTAGGGTCTTGTGTGCTTTCTCTGATTCCTCTGTTATTTCCTGTTTCTATTCTTCTATTGGCCTCTATTAGTGTTTCATATTGTAAGATCTTCAGCTTCTCACTAATGTCTCTTTCTCTCTCTCCTGTGGTAGTCTTCTCTTTAAATTTCTCTGTTGAATGAGAATGATACAGATACAGCATACCACACTACACATCAAAAAGAATGAGCACTTTTATTTACTCTTCATTTCTGGCAGAGTTTTGGACCTATTTCTTTAATTTTTTTTTTTGTACCCGCCACTCAGAACTTTCTTTGAAGTCAATAGGAATTCTGTATGTGATAAGGGTGAAAGATAATCTGTGATGTTAGAAATTAAAATCTCCTCACAAATTTATCTTCCTGTGTTATGTGGAGTATGGCGTTAATCAGAGTACTTTTGCTCTTTGTATAAGTCTCATAGGAAAAACAACACCTGCCTTACAGTTTGTGAAAAAGAACAGGATACCACAGCACCTCCTTCTCTGTGACCTAGAACAGAGAGTTTGTCTAAATGTTTCTTTTATAATATAGGGGGTTTGTCTAAATCTTTTTTTTCTATAATATAGAAAAAGAAATGCCTAAGTAGATGCGCACCTCGTGTTTTATGGGGGGCCTTTAGCATAGAAAGATATGGTCATAGGATGATAATTAACATAAAATGACAAAATGCCATTAAGAAAAGTGAACAGTCATTGATAAGTCCTTAGTGGCACAATGCCTTTGTAACAAAAGTCAGCCGGGCCATCTTTTAAGTCATTTCCTCCTTATGAGAGGTTTACTATCTCTCCTATGGTTCAAATATATTGGTTTATTGTTAACTCTGAAATGTATTTGATTTGAGTGATATAGCTATAATGTCTATGAATAATAGACCTCCCTTTAAAACTATGAAATAAAATCAGTTTTTCTGTTTTCCTGGTTCCCATATGTGGTTTTCTTTCAAGTCATTATCACCTTTTTTTCCCCATATCACAGGTCATCAAGCAATAGCTCACCTTTTTAACAACTCTAATTTCATTAAAACCATAGTTGTTGTGTCATTTCCTGACTTTGCAAATTATTTGATTAAATATTGTGTTTTATGTCTTGTATCTTATTGTTTATTGACAGTATATATTTTATATCTTGTATCTTATTGTTTATTGACAGTATATAGACACAGATTCATTTTTTTAAGTAAGATATTTTAATACCTAGTTCACTAATCCAGAAGCATTTTGCATATACAGCTTTTAGTAAAAGTGACAGTCTAAATAGGGAGTTATTATAATCAACAATTAAATTAAATTCATTTAGTTTGGTTCTAAGAACTTGAATTTTCTTTTACTACTTTAAAAATACATCATTTCCTCAAAATAGGACGTAAAAATGTTTTCCATTGCCAAGAATAAACTAGAAATTAGATTTGCAACCTATAACTGTTGTTTAGCTTTTAGAAATATAAAAATTAACATTAACATATTTTTATAATGTTAAAAGATTTTTGTTAATCCCATCCATATTTCATTATCATTCTTGTTTGAGAAATGTATTACTTGTGGCAACATTCCATTGTAAAATTGATTTATGGTTGCGTATTTGAATATGCTGGACAATCAATTCATTTTAAGTAAAATAATGTGTTGCATTATATATAGTTTCACATATGTAAGTTATGTGACTTACAGCTCTAGAGAAAAACATTCAAGTTAGTTATTCGTGGGAATAAAATAAGTGCATGCTTTCAATGAAAAAGTTAGAAAAATGTCTTGAACATGGTGACTATTTAAATACATTATAGAATTGTAGTGAACTCTAACTTAATCTCTCAGTGCCCTGTACTCTTGTCTTCAGTGTCTCTAGATATCAGCAAATGGCTACCATCACCCTGTACCTCTCCAGTTAAATTCTTGCCTGCTTTCGGAGTGGACACACAGAGCAGCCTCCAGGCTGCCCTGAGAAATTTCACATGTATAATATGGAAGACAAATGTTTCCTTAAGATATTTATTTTCTGTGTATGAAGTTTTTCATTAACTTTTCATCCCAAGATAATCACCTCTGTTTTTAGTGAGCTTTATTTCTTGTTTTTGTTCTCCAGGGTCTCTGTAAAACATAATGTGTGACAACATAAGTAATGAAGCATAATTTTCAAAAGCCACTTGCAGGATTCCATATTGTTTCTTTGGTTTTTATACCATGTACTTTTTTTATTGGGACTCAAAGGACAGTGATCCATATTTGGTCAAATTCGGAAATTAAGTTGAAACATCTTGATTCCTAGAAAGTGTGTTTTATAAAACATTTATTGATTAATTTTGTGGTATTTTGTTTTCTCTATAGATAAGCGTGTGGAAAATTGGCCTCTGATGCAGTCTCCTTGGCCTACACTAAGTATAAGCACTCTTTATCTCCTGTTTGTGTGGCTGGGTCCAAAATGGATGAAGGACCGAGAACCTTTTCAGATGCGTCTAGTGCTCATTATCTATAATTTTGGGATGGTTTTGCTTAACTTTTTTATCTTCAGAGAGGTATGTTTTTCAGATCACTTTAATAATTTTCCAAGGTTATTGGATATTTAAAAATGAGAATGTATAAAACCATCATTGTAATATTGTACCCAGACATAACTGTTAGGTACTCTAAAAGTACATTTTTGACACTTTTCACTTTTGAATAACAAAAAAATTAAACATGAAGTATAGGGCAGTTATTTAAAATGGAAGTCTGAATAAGACCAACTGGATTCTAAAAGAACCCTTATTAGTGGTTCTGGCATTGAAAGTTATTTAACTTTTCTTAGCCTCGTTTTCCCCACTTAAATACCTGCCATCTCGGGTTATTATCAGATTTAAGTAAGATAATTTTTGCATAATGTTTGGCATGTATTATGCACTCAGTAAACAGTAGCAGCTATTTATTTATAATTCTTATTCAGTAGTTTCCAGTTTGGTAACTGATCAAAATATGCCAATTTCATGTAAATCCTCTTATGTAATGTTGTATTTGGAGCTGGAATTAAAATGAATTAACTACCATATAGCTGTTGTTACTAAGCATTATATACTTTTCTGGGCACAAGCAAATTCTCCATGACATTTTCAAAGGAAATTCTAAAGGCTAGATTGACACAGCTATTTTTTAAATTGCGTAAGTATAAAGAATTTGTTCCCTAAGAGACTCATTAAAATTCTATGTGATCCCAGAGAACTGACTAGTAATGCTGGAAAATAAACAATAACTCTTCTTCGAAAAAGAAATATTTCTTTAATTGAAAACTTAGCCTCAAGTCTCAACTTCATAAACGCTTTAAGTTATTTGAATATGTGTACCTAATTTGTTATACGCAAACCACTCTGCATCAAACATAGAAACCAATTAAGGTAGGACAACTTTAAAATCTGAGTCCTAGCAGTAAAAATTTCTCTTAATGCTGTGAAGTATTTAATAGATAGAGTCAATATTCAGTATAAAAGTTACATGTGATTTTTAATTTATATTTTAATTATAGAACAAATTAATGCACAGTAACCTCTAGCAATTGGAATGCATGACATTTTTTAATGCATTTGAAATTTTTAAAGAAAATATTGCTTTTAAAATAATTTGAAAGGCTACATTTTGAATATAATTGTATTTTTAATGCTGTATTTACTAAAACTTTACTACAAATATTACTACTCTTTTTCCAGTTATTCATGGGATCATATAATGCGGGATATAGCTATATTTGCCAGAGTGTGGATTATTCTAATAACGTTAATGAAGTCAGGGTAAGTACATTAAAAATACTCTTAATCAGTAAAAGTGGTTTGATTTTTATAGGCCCCAATCTGTGAAAATGTAGAATGTAGTTTTTTAAAGACAGGTTCTTTAACATTCATTTAGAGACAGGTTCTTGTTCTGTCCCC
Source organism: Theropithecus gelada (assembly GCF_003255815.1). Classification (NCBI taxonomy): domain Eukaryota; kingdom Metazoa; phylum Chordata; class Mammalia; order Primates; family Cercopithecidae; genus Theropithecus; species Theropithecus gelada. Next base: position 78,872,572 of record NC_037671.1, on the reverse strand, counting down.
TAGACTGAAGTGCAGTGGTATGATCATAGCTCTCTGCAGCCTCAAACTCCTGGGCTCAATTGATCCTTCTGCCTCAGCCTCCCAAGTAGCTGGGGCTACGGGCATGCACCACCATGCCTCGCTATTTTTTTTACTTTTTGTAGAGACAGTGTCTTGCTATGTTGCCCAGGCTGGTCTTGAACTCCTAGCCACAAGGGATCCTCTTGCCTCAGCCTCCCAAAGTGCTGAGACTACAGGTGTGAGCCACCACACCTGGCAAAAAGTACTTTAATATGATAGTGAAATTATACTAGATTGTTATGAGTCAATAAAACTACGCTTTTTTTAAAAGTACTTAATTTAAAATTTGTTTTTGTATCTCAAGAATGTTTTTTATTTTGCAGCATGAGCAAATATGCATTGGATTACTAGAATGCAGTATTTGTTAAAGCAAAGAAGTCTCATGTTTCTTTTAAAGATATTATATTAGATTTTTGTTTGTTTGTTTTTGGGCAAGAATAGAAACTCTTAGAGTCCTAGTTATGTATTAAGAAAGTGAGGAAAGGCCGGGTGCGGTGGCTCAAGCCTGTAATCCCAGCACTTTAGGAGGCTGAGACAGGTGGATCATGAGGTCAGGAGATCGAGACCATCCTGGCTAGCACGGTGAAACCCTGTCTCTACTAAAAAATACAAAAAACTAGCCGGGCGAGGTGGCAGGCGCCTGTAGTCCCAGCTACTCAGGAGGCTGAGGCAGGAGAATGACGTGAACCTGGAAGGCGGAGCTTTCAGTGAGCTGAGATCTGGCCACTGCACTCCAGCCTGGGCAACAGAGTGAGACTCCATCTCAAAAAAAGAAAAAAAAAAAGGAAAGTGAGGAAAAGTAAATGTTTTGTGAAGTGTGGAATGTTTAGGAAATTAAGCATAGAACAATTTGTATAGGCATAAACTCAGTTTATTATTATATTTGCTGAAAAATAAACCGCTAGTAACAAGATGTTATATTTTGTTTTCCATTCACTTACATGAGTAAAATTAACATTAATTTAAGCGAAAGAAACAACAGATTACCTTATTCTATTAAGTATTTATTGAGCTCTTCTTATATACTGTGGTTCATACTAGAAATTACATATAAAACATAACATGTGTTATGTTACCTATAGTATATGTAGTAATAATATCCAGTGACTTCCCTTGAGAAAAACAGTTTCCTGCCATGGGGAGTGGACACTATATAAATATCAGTATTCATCAAGACTGGAGACCAAATTGCTTTAATGTACTTAACCATGTTATGTACATATCTTCATTTCCCTATTAGAAGACTTATGGACTGATGAAAAATCACCGGTTTGGTTGTCATGTTGGTTTTATTTATTCATTAAATAATGGATTGAGCATCTACTATTTGTTGGTATTGTGAGGGGCACTGGGGACGAGCTGAAAAGCCCTGCCTTTGTGGGGCTGGCATTCTAGTGAGGGTGATGAGGCAGACAGCAGCCATGTAAACAAATGACTAAGGAGGAAATAAAACCTGGATGTGACTGGGAGAAAATGAGAGAGGCTCCTCTCTAGATGTATTGGCTATGAAAAATTTTCTTCTGATAACTGTTGCCAAAGAATCTCTTCAGTTGGAGAGCTGACTTCTTGCTTGCTGTAGGGAAGGGAACAGGGAGAAGTGTTTGACTGACTGACTTCTGGGAGTAGGCATAGAAAAACCCTTAGATGGGGCAACATATTACTATTTTTAGGATAAAGGTTAAAAATACCACTCTCGCTTACAGAGGTAAACTTTCAAGTCTTTAAAAAATGAGCTATTATGAGAACTGTAATCTAGGAGGATAAAGAACCTGAGATTTGCAACAGATTTCATTTGGAATCTTGCTCGTGCTCTCTTCTCCTCTCTAATATGGGATGCAATAGAGTGAATATTTTATGGAGAGACTCATTTTTGTATTCATTGTTATGTAGCCAAGAAGTATCACTTTTGGTGTAGCTTATTTAAAGATACCTAGTGCAGTTTGCAAACTAAGGAGACTTATTATTTGTTATTATTTTATGTGAATTATGGCAAATGTGGAGGTCCAGATGGAGGAAAAGTAAGTGATTATGTCTTTCCTTTTAGTTACAGGTTACTATGCCAAAATGGTGATAGTTACTTTATTTTAAAGAACTAATATAATAGTGAATATTAACTGTAGTGTTACTGGGAGTAGTTAGCTATTTCAAGCTTATTTTCCACCAATTCATATCATTTTTAACGATATTTTTCAAGTAAATCCAGTAAATAATTCTCAGTTTGTAAATACTTCGTTTCTTATATGCTTTCTGTTTCTTCTTTCCCCACACTTCGAAATTATAATTTTGTTTTTCAAATGCAAAAGCCAAAACAAACAAAAATCTCATGACGTATACCAGGTGCAGGTATGAAATACAAAGGGATCCTTCAACTCTAAAACACCTAAGCCCGTCTGTGAATGAATCTGACAGGGCCCTAACACACAAAAGCTTATAAATAGATTTTAGTTATGTACTGCCTTATTTGTTATTTATACATAGGATGCTTATCATAGAAAATACTTGACATAAAAAATTAAGTTTTGGTTTTTATTGTAGTAGGATTCTTGTAAAACATTTTAAAACATACAGAGGTCACCTCTCACTGGATCCTTAATCTCAGCATGTAATGTAATCTTTCTGCACCATCTGGTGACTTAATTAGAGCCCAGGAAAAGAAAAGACTTATTCATGTAAGCAGGATTATATTTATGACCTGGGAAATATTTGTTTGTTCATTCCCATTTATTATTTTAAATATTTTAATACCTAATACAAACTGCTGTGATTGGATATTTATGTTGTTGCACATGTTGGTGCGGTGAGGGGGTGGGGCGCGCAGGCAGGAGGAGGTGAGGGGAGAGGGTGGGCGGACAGGCAGACACTTGCAGAGACCAATTGCTACATGAACTTACTTGCACGTTTTTCTGAGGTATAATGTAGGCTGAGCATGAACAACTAAACTCATTTTACAAAGTCAACATCTCAGTTCCTCTACCCAGTTGAAAAGCATAGCAGTCTGAATGTACTTCCAGCTCTGTATTCAGCAGTTTGACACTATGTGACATCTACCTCTGGAACAGACAGAAAATGTTCTCTAACTTATTAGCACTGTATAGACAGAGCTTTGGACTCTTTATTTTCTATTTTTTTCCCATGGAGAGATGCTTAGGTTTTTCAAAACTACTTAGGCATAAATGATTCCATGCCTTGTACATTTTGTGCAATATACAAATATTTATTTTGAATTTACTTACAATGAGTATAAATCCATACAATAGTGTCATTTTGGTGTTTATAACACGCTTTCCCTTTTTACAGATAGCTGCTGCTCTGTGGTGGTACTTTGTTTCTAAAGGAGTTGAGTATTTGGACACAGTGTTTTTTATTCTGAGAAAGAAAAACAACCAAGTTTCTTTCCTTCATGTGTATCATCACTGTACGATGTTTACCTTGTGGTGGATTGGAATTAAGTGGGTTGCAGGAGGACAAGGTGAGCATTTTCAGGAATATACTGCTTGCGTTTAATTGCATCTATGTGTTCAGTGGAAAGCAATGAGAACCTAGGACTTTGACTTGATCTACCATTTAACTTGCTTTCGTGATTAATCATTTCCATGTTTATTTCTTTTTGTTTTTTCTTTCTTTTTTTCTTTTTTTTTTTTTTGAGATGGAGTCTCGCTCTGTCTCCAGGCTGGAGTTCAGTAGCATGATCTCAGCTCACTGCAGCCTCCGCCTCCTGGGTTCCAGCGATTCTCCTGCCTCAGCCTCCTGAGTAACTGGGGCTACAGGCACACACCACCACGCCTAGCTAATTTTTTGTATTTTTAGTAGAGACGGGGTTTCACCATGTTGGTCAGGATGGTCTCGATCTCTTGACCTTGTGATCCGCCTGCCTCGGCCTCCCATAGTGCTGGGATTACAGGCATGAGCCGCCGCACCCAGCCATCATTTCATTTTTAAAAAATTTGAGGCAAGTGTAACTTTAGCTTTTTATCTGTGACTACTTTAATACCTAAAGATTTGCCCCAGAGGTAAGCATAAACCAAGACTAAAGGTAGAAAACAATATTTTGATGGGGAACGGGACTAGTAGTTCTGATCCAAAGAATACCAAGACACAACCCCTCAAATCTGAAGATTTCCATCTTGGCCCATAGCTCACTCCTGCTCTAATACAGATTGAACATCCCTAATCCAAACATCTGAAATCCAAATGCTCCAAAATTCAAAACTTTTTGAGCACCAGCATGATACTACAAGTGGAAAATTACACACCTGGCCTCATGTGATGGGTCACAGTCAAAACACAAGTGCACAACACACTTTATTCAGTATACCTGAGGGAAAAAAAAGACCCTCTTAGCCTTTTTCTGTGTACAGCATAATATTGATGCCAAACAACCGCAGACAATGTCCACATGGGTGGCTAAGATAGTGACATCTTTGCTTGCTGATGTTCAGAGTACACGAACTTTGTTTCACCCATAAAATTACTTTAAAATTTTATAAAATTACCTTCAGGATACATGTATAAGGTGTATGTGAAGTTTTGGATTTAGACCTGAGTCCTATCCCCAGGACACCTCATTATGTCTATGCAAATATTCCAAAGTTTAAAAAAATCTGAAATCAGAAACACATCTGGTCCTGAGCATTTTGGATATGGGATACTCAGCCTGTATAGGTCTTGTTGGTTCTTATTCAAAGGAAATTTTATATGGCCTTGTTAATGTTAAAGAGGATCTAAATTCATAGTTTGGCCAAGATCTGCCTCCTAATCTTTTCAGATGCCTGTAGATTAAGGATGATTCACTTTGTTGAGATTGATGCAGATGATTCCTCTGAGGAGGATCCAGGGTACAAGTCATTATAGTATAGTTCACCTTCCTGCTTTCATTGTCATATTATGATAATTGGCAGCTTAGAAATTAATACATATATTATTGGGGCCAACCTTAAAACAATACAGTTAAAGGCAACCTCTGTAATTTTAAAAGAAAATTAGTAAATCTGAACTGAACACTTAGATCACTTTATGACAAAATTAATTTATTATTACATCTATACCTTGATTTAATTAATATTCTGAAGAGAAAGAATGTCATTGATTTCGACTGACTGGAATAGCTCTGTAGATTTATCTATATTAAATGAATTATTCAATATGTGTAATGCTGTTATATTTTAAACTATTTGGAAACCTAAGAAATAAGTGCTGTTTTGTTATAGATATGTATATTGGCACATCTAAAGGCAAGAATAGTAGAATTAAAAGTAACATAGGCAACAGTTCTACATTTGGGCCTATTTAAGCTCACTGGAGTACCCCATTTGAAAACCTACCACTTTGAAAGTCCTTTGCATTTGAACATACATTTTTATTTATATGGTAAAACCTCAAATCTAAACTTTAAAAATATCTAGCTTAATCTGAAGGGAAAACTTTTTTATTAGTACTACTTTATATTTTTCATTCCTAATCTGTACTCAATATTAAATATTAAAAAATACTGTGTATTCATTTATTGTATATCTCAGTGGCTTACTGCTTAATAAAATTTTCTGTATCTGGTAATTACCTGTTGTTTTTCTAAAGCATTTTTTGGAGCCCAGATGAATTCCTTTATCCATGTGATTATGTACTCATACTATGGGTTAGCTGCATTTGGCCCATGGATTCAGAAATATCTTTGGTGGAAACGATACCTGACTATGTTGCAACTGGTGAGTTAAATGCTTCCAAAGTTTCTTCTGGGAAAATACTGAAATTGTTTAAATTTGATTAATTTTAAAGTGCAAAGTCATTTTAGACAATTTTCTATTATGAAATTAACTTTATCCTCTAGTTATATTGCAATTAGGCCCACTTGACTCCAGCCGACTTATTTATAGACTTGTTGGTCCCAGCAAGTCTTTGTTTTTCTAATATCCTTAAAAGACTAGACATAGCACTTCTCTAAGGAAAACATTGTCTAAACATATTTGTGGAAAGGATGATTAAAGATCTAAGCATGCTACAAAGTATGTAGATTTATGTCTGAATAGAAAAATAATATGTAGTTTTCCCCTCAGGTGATTTTCTTAACTTAAAATTTTATTATCTCTCTTCTTGTTGTCCTTGCTTAAAAATTTTGTTTTTTATTTCATTTTTCAGTCTTTAACATAGCTCATATATTTAGACTATACAGCTGAAAAGAAAGCACATAGCCAAGGAAGGGGTGGGGCAAAGGAAGGAAATAGGGACAAGTGAACTCCTTGTAGTTCTCTAAAACACTGTCCTTAAGAGAGCAGAGACAGATATTTTCAAATGGTAGTCTTTAGTCCAGACAGTTTTCAGCACATCCCCCTAGTAAGACTGCTTGTGGCAATCTGAGTGTGTGCATTAGTGTATCTTTCAGATGCTAGGCATTGGCCTGTAATCAAACTGGAAATTCAAAGCCAACCTGGTAACTATTTTTCAAGCTTTAGAATTTATTATAATTTGCTTTAATCATAGCATGTGCACAATTTTATCAGTGGAATCACATTTGGAAATATTATTCATCTCTGCTTTAAGTTGCTAAACAGCTGGCTAACCAAACAGGAAGCACAACTTTTGGGAAATGCTGGGTGTGAAGGATTCATTTGTAACCAAAGTGGTACAGGAAGCTTCCTCCAGTTTTTGTGTAAAAGCTGTTAACACAGTTTGTGTAATTCATTTCTCTCAGTAAGTAGTAAATGGACCCAAGAAAATGAAGAGGTGATCAAAATCGTGTGAATTAGTCCTATCTGTTTTGTTGGAGCCTACACCTGCCTCTCCTTGAGTGACGCCATACCCAATCACACCCTTATACACACCCTTTTGGGTGATGCAGCTTCTAAAAACCATTGTGAAACCAAAAGTTCTTCAAATTTAAATATTTGCCAAGGAAAATTATAAAAGTTGTTTAATATGATATAAATTTTTAGCTTACATGGCATACATTATTTTAATAATATTTAAAATAAGTAATACTGATTGTTTTAATCAACAATTAATATTTTAAGGACAATGCTGTCCTGAAAAGAGAAACCACAATTGTCCATTTCAAACAGGATGTTGAATTTGTATTTCCAAGCCAGAAGTTCTCACAACAGTCAGTCATATAAGTTAATTGTATAAAAAATTAACCCTTCTTAACATTATGTCTTGACCCATTCATTTATTGATACATCAGAATCTATTTCATTTTAATCATCTCACTTTTGGCTTTTTTCCTTTAAAAAATTTTTAAAGTTGAAAGTGATTCTTTTTGTATTTATTCTGAAATATCTACTACATTTTATCCAAATATTGCTTTTATCTTTTTTTTTTTTTTTTTTTTTTTTTTTTTTGGCGGGGATATGGAGACAGAGTTTTGCTCTTATTGCCTAAGCTGGAGTACAATGGTGCAATCTGGGCTCACTGCAGCTTCCACCTCCCGGGTTCAAGCAATTCTCCTGCTTCAGCCTCCCGAGTAACTGGGATTACAGGCATAGACCACCACGCCCGGCTAATTTTTTATATTTTAGTAGAAACAGGGTTTTACCATGTTGACCAGGCTGGTCTTGAACTCCTGACCTCAGTTGATCCACCGGCCTTGGCCTCCCAAAGTGCCAGGATTATAGGCATAAGTCATCACACCCGGCCATCAAAATGTTAGTTTTTGAAGGATAGTGTTCATTCAAATAAAAATTTACCTGCCTACTATCTGTAAGAAATAAATGAGCTATTTTGATATTTGATGGAAACCAATCTAAAATGTGGGAGGAAAACAAAATTGAAGAGCCTACAATACTATTATTTTACTCTCCTAGGCCATTGATTCCCTTTCATCAGATAACATTATTCAACACATGTTCCTTGATCCTGATGCTGTGCTGAGGACTCAAGAATCACTGATGGGCAAGACAAAGCCCTGCCTTCTGGAGTCATATTCTGGTGGAAAGATAGGCAATAAAGAAATAACAAATACAAAAGACAATTTCAAATAGTTATAATTCTCCTTAAAAAAAAATGCAAAAAGCTCTTTGGTTAATGGGATTGGGAGGGCCAATTGAAATTGAAGTCTTGTCAGAAAGCCCTTACTGAGGAGATGGCATTTGAGGTGTGAATGAGAAAGAGCTAGCCATGGGAGCCAGAAAACAATAAATTTTGCACAGTGTGGCAAAATTTGGGCCTGTGATAGCTATGTAGAAGATGCTGATGTTGTTAAAAGTTGTTTACAATTCAGATTAAATGTTTTGTGCTGTCATTTCTGTTTTTCAGGTTCAATTCCATGTGACCATTGGGCACACAGCACTGTCTCTTTACACTGACTGCCCCTTCCCCAAATGGATGCACTGGGCTCTAATTGCCTACGCAATCAGCTTCATATTTCTCTTTCTTAACTTCTACATTCGGACATACAAAGAGCCTAAGAAACCAAAAACTGGAAAAACAGCCATGAATGGTATTTCAGCAAATGGTGTGAGCAAATCAGAAAAACAACTCGTGATAGAAAATGGAAAAAAGCAGAAAAATGGAAAAGCAAAAGGAGATTAAATTGAACTGGGCCTTAACTGTTGTTGGCAGTGAGGAAAAACTCCCATGTCATATAAAATTTCAGGGAAGACAGAAGCAAAGGAGAGCTTGGGGGTGGGGAGAAAAGACAAATGTGCTCTATGTCCTAGTAACTCTTAGACCGAGTAAAGTGTTAATACCATACCCAGATGTTTTATTTATGAAGTTTTTATTTTAAACATTTTTTTAAAAATTAGCCTTGATATTCTGCAGACCAAAGCAATCATTATGTGACTTTGGAGATTCTCCCCCTGTTCACATCATCCAGTTGTCTACAGGATGAGATTTTTCATGTGTATCTTACAGTCATTCATTCTTCGGTCTGAATTTTAGACGATCACAGAAACAGTCTTTATGAATTATTTTGACAAATTACTAATTATCTACGGACTGAAATCAGTGGTGTTACATTTTCTTGTCCAAAGCTGGACATGTGTATACATTTAACTTGCACATTTGAGTTCATTTGCTGACCAGAATGGTCAAATCTCTCCACCTCTAGTCAGACTATACTTTTGGTTGTAATTTTTAAAATCGGATCTCTGTAGAATCTTAGAGGCTTGATGATGATGGTGTTGGTGAAAATAAGAAAGAATTGCAGTAAAGTCTTGTCTGGTGACTCAGAGATCACCATGACTCGCACAAATCACTGTGGGGAAACAGTTTTTTGTGATGAAAAGGCAGCATTTGAATACTCCTGTTACTAGCTGAAATATATAAAAATTAAAATTATTGTCTGTTTGAAACATGAAACAACTCGTGTTTATTAGTAACATCATAAGATAGTTACATTTATGTGCTGTTAGAATATGTTGATTTTTATCAGGCTTTCCTTGTTTTGATTTATGGCTGTTACTGATTTTTCATATGTGGAAATATACCTACCTCTTCTGTTGGAAAGAACATTTAAAATTAAATAAATTTTAATTAAAAAATCAAGGAGTCTTCTAATGTAAATTTTAATATTAACTTTCAAATCCTCTAGTGTTGTTTTTTGCTTTTATGACAAATAGCATACACCAAACATTTCTGTGAAACTATTCTTCTCTTTCAATGTGTTTAATTTTGGAGTAACGTTTTCCTTGTGACTAAGTTGCAAGATCTTATTTATTAACTAGGTATGAAGTATAAACCCATTTTGGTGCAATATTCTTGACTCCTTGGTGCTAAAGATTGTTAAATTCAATGCTTAATGTTACAAGGTGTTGTTAAAACACAAAATGAATAAAAGTGAGAGTAGTCAGAACTATGACATTCAATTTCCTATTTACAGATGAAGTATTTCATGTAATATAAGTGAACAACTGGAAATAAAATAGGAAAGAATTTGTACCATGTCTTACTACATAGGTTAATTTTTTAAGGAATGTTGCAAAGGGATTACTACAGAAAGACAAAATGTGACCAATAAAAGCATGAATATCTCTAAGTATCAACAACATGTCAAAGCTGCATGTGAAGGATGTATGCTGTTTGTACAAATTATTTCAGAATATTTTGTAAGCTATAACATATTTATTGTGCATTAAAATTAAACACTTTTTCCCCAAAGGCATGCAGTCATGAGAATTACAGAAAATTTGCAACATATAAAGTAGTTTGATCTAAGAGGATTCAACACCTTTGTTTTGTTGCTCAGTGTGTAATTACTAGAGATTTGTAAATCTTTGTGAACATTCTGTGCTGGTTCCCAAGAACTATTCATTCCCTGCTACCTGATTTCAGCACAATAAATATACTTCTGCTGTGGAAAAAATGATTTTTTTTTTGTTAATCAGTTTATTATAATGTAAACTGTCTGCTAGATGTTTATTTGATTTAGTTCATTCTAAATTGTTTTCTGCTGCAATTTCCTATATAGAAAAACAATCAAACTAGAACTTGGGTATCTACAATTTCTGGTAAAAAGCTTATTTTCTATAGTAGCATATTTTTACTTTAAAAACTAGTTGCTTTTGGAAGAGCTTTTCATTCAGACATAAAACATACCATTTTCTTCTAAATTATTCTTAACATAAATGGGGAAGTTCTTGTATTCCATTTAAATCATTCAGTTCTTACTGTAAGTTTCTTTATAGAAGATGGTTTTAAGATGTCATAAATACAGCCTTTTCCAATAGCTTTCATAATTTATCTATTATCACAGATATGTTGCATGCCTGATACCTAAAAACTGATGAATAAAGTTTGTGTCTCCTACTCGGTAAAACTTTATCACTAACTAAAGTAACATTTTCTTACATAGAAGACAGGGAATTTGTTGAATACTTACAATAACTAGAAATACCTGAGACATGTGAGTTTTCCTCTATAATAGATGACTGTAGCTCTTTCTCTTTCCTTTGTTACTTTTTCCTTTTTTTTTTTTTTGGTAGAAATGTGATTTCACTATGTTACCCAGGCTGGTCTTGAACTCGCCTTAAGCAATCCTCCTGCCTTGGCCTCCCAAGTCTGTTACTCTTGATTGTTATGCTGGTGGAAACTAACTGATGACTAGTTTTAGTTTTAATATTATTAATTCATTCTCTTTCTCTCTTTTGCTATGCATCCTTTCAAGGTATTCAAAAATATTTTAACATGGATCATTATGTTTGTACTTTAGAACATGGAATCTAGCAGTGTTTTTAGTTTATTAGGAATATTTTAATTTACAGGCTTGTTTCATATATGCAACTCAGCTACCCTGTAAATAAGAAAGAATATAGAAGTATAAGTGATTTTTGTTGTATTATCTATTTGACAATACAAGTCAGATGCTATATATTGACTATTGGAGCAGAACTTTTGAATCTCTGTCACCTTCAGAATGAGACACCACACTGGAGAGTTCACACTCTCCCAGTTCTTTCCTTGTTATAGCCATAATCTCAGCCAGCTGTACTCATAACACTGTGCTTACTAAGAAAAAAACAGCTACAGCTATCCACGATGTGTGCTGGCTGGCCTGTTCAGCATGGACCTGGATGGCAGATTTCAGCATCTTTCTGGATGGTAAATAGGGCAGCAGAGGTGAGAGTCTGTGATACTGAGCTGTGTACACAGGCACACAGTATCTGAGCAGTAATCATAAAACCTGCTGAAGGAGATTGGTCACCTGCCACTCAGCGTGCAAGTAATTTTGGCAAGTGACCTTAGAAAGCAAGTCCTTGTGAGTGGTGTAATTTAGAGTCCATGCTTAGTCTTTTGTATTTGAGGCAGATAACTTGTGAATGACAAGAATATTTGTGAAAAGGAAGAGAAGTAGAAATGGATTCTTTTTTTGTAGTATTTTTGTACCAACCTAATATTTTGTTTCAAAATACTACAAATCATATAAGTGTTAGAACTTAGTTTGCCTATAAATTACAGAGGGGAAGGCACAGCTGTGAATTGAAAGGCACAGATCCTTTTGAATTTGTTTTCATAGCAGGCTGTGAATCCTGGAGAAGATTAAGAAACCTAAATCTAAAATAATTGATATATAGAACCACTGCCACATGAAGACTGTAAGATTTTAGAATGTATCACTGGAGGAGCCTTGTGACTTAGCAGAAGAGGATCCAGAGCTGTCTTTAGATGATTAATGGGGATGCTATGAGTCACCTCTTGGTGTTCTTTCAGACTTAGAAATGTAGGTTTTGCTGTTTCCTTTGAGAAATTAAACTTTCTTCTTTTTCTTTTAATTAGGCTGTTGTTTTTTTCCTTTTTTTTTCTTGTCTTTTTCAATTTACCACATAAAACATGTTTACACATCAATATACATGAGCAAATTTTTCTTCATACATTTCTTCCCTGGAGACCCATCTGGTCTTAAATAGAAACTGAACTTAGATTTTGATTTTTTTTTTTCCATTCTCATACATGAGGTTATCCCAGGGAATGTGTTCATAAAGTAGTATCTCCTTTCAGAGGGAGCAAGTGCACACTGAAACACATCACTTAATATCTAATTATAATGCAACTATCAGAAGGTCATGTTGCTTTTGAACATCTATACACAATATGTCCAAATTAAAAGCCATACTAAATACAAAAAATCTTGAAAGGTTTAGATAATATGGCTATTTCTAAAAACATAGGATCTTGAAATTATTATTTCTCAATTTAAATACAAGATTGTTATAAAGAATAACTATTTCATCAGTCTATATACATATTCCATGTACTTTGTCAGTCTTTAGGTATTCCTGAATCCCTTTTCTGTAATTTTAGAGAAGCCAGTCAGATTGTTCCTTTTCTCAGTTAAATTTTATTTTCCTTGAATTTGCCATGGAGAAAAAGGAAAGCATCCAGTTGAAATCCCTTCTTTGTCATTCATGATGCATTATATTTCAACTGAGTTTCTCCTCCCTGTGAGGAAGCTGTTCTAAGAACCAGTCTTGCAAGAATAATGATTAGTTAGCTATTTGGTAATTGGAGGGTGGATAGATTGAATCTTGTACGATAGATAGCATTATGTTAGCAACAGTCTCACCTCACCTGAGAGTGTGGCTTGTGTTCTAATTAATAAATCTGGGGATGAAATACATTTACAATGTTTATAAGCTTATTATATAGTTAGGATTTATCAGTTGTACGTAATACAGTTAGGTTTCCAATATATTGTGATTTCAGATCTCAGTAAAAATGTTATAAAACCTGATCACAAAATAAAAGCTGCTCTTCAAAGCTGTATTTATTCAACATTTGTTTTTATGCTTGAATTATTACTGCCAGCCCTTGTAAAGTGGTACCTAATCTTTCCTCCAGAAATAAAAGTAATTTGGGAACTCATGAGGAAAAACAGCAGCCAGCTGAATTTGGGTAACACATTTCTACTTTATCATTAAAGTTGAGATTTGGAGTTTACATCCTCAAGTCTACTCTAAATATTAACTACTTCAGAAATAAGCATCATCTTTAGGTTAGTGTACTAGATGTTTATGAGCACTATGAATCCATTCCTTTCCCTTTGATATGTTCTCATTCTCCCCTCCTTCAGTATTACAGAGTTTGGGGAACTAAAAATTATATTTCTCAGATTCCCATGTGATCCCCTCGTAAATTTAGGTTTTGTCAATGTGAGGCACTCGTGAAATTTTACAAAGGCTGAAGGAGGTGGGTGTCACCTTTCTGTAGTAGCACAATTATGTAAGTGGGCACCTACAGACAAAAGTGTTGGAAACAGTTGGATAACATGTTCCACTATCTTGGCATCAATTTTATGAATACAGACAGTGCTAATGGTGACGGCACTTATGACAGATGTGGTTGAATGAATTTGAAGCTAAAGACTAAGGATAGCCTCCTGACTTTTATTCCTCCGAGTTACCAATAATTTTGTAAGCATCTACTCTTTTAAATTAAGGATTTTCGGCACAATGCCACGCCGTGCTCGCCGACTCGGTGCACCTCGCCTGGGACCTGTCGCGGTCCCTTGGGGCCGTGGTCTTCTCCAGAGTTACAAATAACGTCGTTTTGGAAGCGCCCTTCCTAGTTGGCATTGAAGGTTCACTCAAAGGCAGTACTTACAACCTTTTATTCTGTGGTTCCTGTGGGATTCCCATTGGTTTCCATCTGTATTCTACCCATGCTGCCCTGGCTGCCTTGAGAGGTCACTTCTGCCTTTCCAGTGACAAAATGGTGTGCTATCTCTTAAAAACAAAAGCCATAGTAAATGCATCAGAGATGGATATTCACAATGTATCTCTATCAGAAAAGATTGCAGAGCTGAAAGAGAAGATAGTGCTAACGCACACTCGCTTAAAATCACTAATGAAGATTCTGAGTGAAGTGACTCCTGACCAGTCCAAGCCAGAAAACTGATCTTGTACCAAAGCTTGAGTGTCAGGTTCAGGCTTTATTGCTGTCTTCAACAACAAGTGCTGTTTAGTCATTTCTCAAAAAGACTGGCTTTGGGAAATGCAGTTTCTATCTACCATTAGGCTGATTGTCCAAATGATTTGTGAAGCTGTTTTTAGAAGATGAGAAACTAAGGATTCTTCTGTTTTATAGCTATTTGCCTTAAGAACTTAGATTCTGATTGAATTCATAATACTTATTTCTGAAGATGTCTTTGACTGTAAATTTAGGAATTAAGATGCAAAGTCCCATGTGTCCTCTGATCTAAAGTTGCATGGTTGGTCTGAAAATAGAGTTGGGCTTAATGTTGAGTTCTAGTACTCCTGAATGGAGCAGTTGTTATGAATATTAATAAATCATTTTTTAACTTATGTAAAATACAGATCATAATATTCTATAGGTAATGTTTAATAAACTGCCTGAATAATAAAAAAAAAAAAAAAAATTAAGGATTTTCTGCTTGAATACCTTGAGTGGTATCTATTACATGTGATGAACCTTACCTAACGCAGTATTCAGTACCAAAATTTGATCAAGAAATCGACTTTTAAATATAATATGAGATTGGTTATCTGACTTAGTTGTTTATAGGCAGTGGTAACTTCATGACCACTGGGAAATGGGATACTGTTTTCCATGAAGCAAATAGCTAAATGATCACATATGGCCACATAGGATAGAATAGCTATTGAAGACAAGCCTTTGACAGACTGGCTGCTGCATTGCACTATTGTGGTGCAAATGAGAAATAGAGAAAACTTGAGTGGAAGGGTTGCTTCCTATTGCACTGAAGAGCTTACAGAAAGAGTATTTGCTCTTATTTTAAATTCTTGGCTCAGGGCAAGGAAAAAGTTGCAGAGAACTTCTATGACCACCCCTCAAGAGACCCTTTTATATATCATAGCTGCAGACTTAAAATGCCTTAAAACAAGATTCAAAGTTTGCTCCTTTGGGTTGCAGAATTACAATTTGAGTTCACAGTCTCAGTGGTTTCCTATGTGAAATTTGTGGCATTGATCATGAAAGGATGGGACCTAAAGAAACAGAATGGGGATATTTGGGTAGATGTGGATGAACCTGAGAACATGAATCTTTAAATTGCTTTGAATATGCCTGTTCATAAAAGCAGTCTCTCCTCCCTGTCACATGGCATTAGTCCTTTGTTGCTTGAGATTCTATAATGACCTCAACCAAGGTAGTTACCTTCTGAAGGGATGCTGATCCTCTTTATGCCTGCCTTCTCCCTTTTCAGTGCCATCAGATCTGCAAAGAGAATTAGATTGCAGCATGCCCCAGGAGAACAAATACAAAATCTATCCTGGGAGGAGGCAGTTGGAATGATAGGATTTGGCTAATTTTCATTTGCAGGAAGGCATAGGAATAGGTTCTCAGGATGTTAAGGCAGGGAGAAACATTTCTTTAGAATAAACTGAAATTATTGATACGGTTCTTATGTATTATCAAAAATTCTTATTTTGAGGACATAACTCAACAGTGAGGAGCAGCTTTACTGGTTTTTCAGTTGTTCAACTGAAATAGGGACTCAGTGGCAGCCTGTATTAAACTCAGATATATGTTAGAAATTCTTTGGAATAATATGGAGGAAAGACTCCAGAGACTTAATGGAGTCAGGAATGTTGAAGAAGATCTACCTTGTGTGACTCAGTTGACTAGCCCCTCTCTAGTTTGAGATATCTATTGGAAAGTTCCACCAGCATCCTTGGAAAATTCTGTAGTGGTTACTTTCTATAGATTGGGATGATGACAGAGGGAGGAAGCTGTCCCTAAAATGAGTTCCTTAATTTCAATTTCAGCGGGAATTACAGTATCAGATTGGCAGAGGCCAAATGGCAGTATTTAAATACCAGAGACAAAATAGACGTGATTACAGTCATGGGCAAAAGAGCCAGAGTTGTTATTAGAATGGCTTGGCCTATGGGTGTCTATGGTGGTGGCCAATTTATTGTGATGTCCTGAGGACTGAAATAGGTAGACTAAGGTCCTTCTTGATTAGTATAACTGACTAATCTGGTAAACACTGGCCTGACTTGAGTCATTACAATGAGAGAAACAGCCCCTCACCAATTCCCATTCTTGGTCCAGTACACAGACCTAGAGCTTTTTAAATGGAGGGAACATTGGATTCCCTTGAAATATTCTGTGGTGATGTCAGAGGATATACCATCAATCCTTTTTCTAGCTTTCACCAAAAGGGAAAGAAAATAAGCACACTTGATATTCTCGAGCAAGATGGCCGAATAGGAGCAGCTCCAGTCTTCAACTCCCAGCGCCAGCGACACAGAAGACCGGTGATTTCGGCATTTTCAACTGAGGTACTGGGTTCATCTCACTGGGGAGTGCCGGACGATCGGTACTGGTCAGCTGCTGCAGCCCGACCAGCGAGAGCTGAAGCAGGGCGAGGCATTGCCTCACCTGAGAAGCGCAAGGGGGAAGGGAATCCCTTTTCCTAGCCAGGGGAACTGAGACACACAACACCTGGAGAATCGGGTAACTCCCACCCCAATACTGCGCTTTGAGCAAACAGGCACACCAGGAGATCATATCCCACACCTGGCCGGGGGGGTCCCACACCCACGGAGCCTCCCTCATTGCTATTACAGCAGTCTGTGATCTACCGGCAAGGCAGCAGCGAGGCTGGGGGAGGGGCGCCCGCCATTGCTGAGGCTTAAGTAGGTAAACAAAGCTGCTGGGAAGCTCGAACTGGGTGGAGCTCACAGCAGCTCAAGGAAACCTGCCTGTCTCTGTAGACTCCACCTCTGGGGGCAGGGCACAGAAAACAATAACAAAGCAGCAGACACCTCTGCAGACGCAAACGACTCTGTCTGACAGCTTTGAAGAGAGCAGTGGATCTCCCAACACGGAGGTTGAGATCTGAGAAGGGACAGACTCCCTGCTCAAGCGGGTCCCTGACCCCTGAGTAGCCTAACTGGGAGACATCCCCCACTAGGGGCAGTCTGACACCCCACACCTCACAGGGTGGAGTACACCCCTGAGAGGAAGCTTCCAAAGCAAGAATCAGACAGGTACACTTGCTGTTCAGAAATATTCTATCTTCTGCAGCCTCTGCTGCTGTTACCCAGGCAAACAGGGTCTGGAGTGGACCTCAAGCAATCTCCAACAGACCTACAGCTGAGGGTCCTGACTGTTAGAAGGAAAACTATCAAACAGGAAGGACACCTACACCAAAACCCCATCAGTACATCACCATCATCAAAGACCAGAGGCAGATAAAACCACAAAGATGGGGAAAAAGCAGGGCAGAAAAGCTGGAAATTCAAATAACAAGAGCGCATCTCCCCCGGCAAAGGAGCGCAGCTCATCGCCAGCAACGGATCAAAGCTGGACGGAGAATGACTTTGACGAGATGAGAGAAGAAGGCTTCAGTCCATCAAATTTCTCAGAGCTAAAGGAGGAATTACGTACCCAGCGCAAAGAAACTAAAAATCTTGAAAAAAAAGTGGAAGAATTGACGGCTAGACTAATTAATGCAGAGAAGGTCATAAACGAAATGAAAGAGATGAAAACCATGACACGAGAAATACGTGACAAATGCACAAGCTTCAGTAACCGACTCGATCAACTGGAAGAAAGAGTATCAGCAATTGAGGATCAAATGAATGAAATGAAGCGAGAAGAGAAACCAAAAGAAAAAAGAAGAAAAAGAAATGAACAAAGCCTGCAAGAAGTATGGGATTATGTAAAAAGACCAAATCTACGTCTGATTGGGGTGCCTGAAAGTGAGGGGGAAAATGGAACCAAGTTGGAAAACACTCTTCAGGATATCATCCAGGAGAACTTCCCCAACCTAGTAGGGCAGGCCAACATTCAAATCCAGGAAATACAGAGAACGCCACAAAGATACTCCTCGAGAAGAGCAACTCCAAGACACATAATTGCCAGATTCACCAAAGTTGAAATGAAGGAAAAAATCTTAAGGGCAGCCAGAGAGAAAGGTCGGGTTACCCACAAAGGGAAGCCCATCAGACTCACAGCAGATCTCTCGGCAGAAACTCTCCAAGCCAGAAGAGAGTGGGGGCCAATATTCAACATTCTTAAAGAAAAGAATTTTAAACCCAGAATTTCATATCCAGCCAAACTAAGTTTCATAAGTGAAGGAGAAATAAAATCCTTTACAGATAAGCAAATGCTTAGAGATTTTGTCACCACTAGGCCTGCCTTACAAGAGACCCTGAAGGAAGCACTCAACATGGAAAGGAACAACCGGTACCAGCCATCTCAAAAACATGCCAAAATGTAAAGACCATCGAGGCTAGGAAGAAACTGCATCAACTAATGAGCAAAATAACCAGTTAATATCATAATGGCAGGATCAAGTTCACACATAACAATCTTAACCTTAAATGTAAATGGACTAAATGCTCCAATTAAGAGACACAGACTGGCAAACTGGATAAAGAGTCAAGACCCATCAGTCTGCTGTATTCAGGAGACCCATCTCACACGCAGAGACATACATAGGCTCAAAATAAAGGGATGGAGGAAGATTTACCAAGCAAATGGAGAACAAAAAAAAGCGGGGGTTGCAATACTAGTCTCTGATAAAACAGACTTTAAACCATCAAAGATCAAAAGAGACAAAGAAGGCCATTACATAATGGTAAAGGGATCAATTCAACAGGAAGAGCTAACTATCCTAAATATATATGCACCCAATACAGGAGCACCCAGATTCATAAAGCAAGTCCTTAGAGACTTACAAAGAGACTTAGACTCCCATACAATAATAATGGGAGACTTCAACACTCCATTGTCAACATTAGACAGATCAACGAGACAGAAAGTTAACAAGGATATCCAGGAATTGAACTCATCTCTGCAGCAAGCAGACCTAATAGACATCTATAGAACTCTCCACCCCAAATCAACAGAATATACATTCTTCTCAGCACCACATCATACTTATTCCAAAATTGACCACGTAATTGGAAGTAAAGCACTCCTCAGCAAATGTACAAGAACAGAAATTATAACAAACTGTCTCTCAGACCACAGTGCAATCAAACTAGAACTCAGGACTAAGAAACTCAATCAAAACCGCTCAACTACATGGAAACTGAACAACCTGCTCCTGAATGACTACTGGGTACATAACGAAATGAAGGCAGAAATAAAGATGTTCTTTGAAACCAATGAGAACAAAGATACAACATACCAGAATCTCTGGGACACATTTAAAGCAGTGTGTAGAGGGAAATTTATAGCACTAAATGCCCACAAGAGAAAGCAGGAAAGATCTAAAATTGACACTCTAACATCGCAATTAAAAGAACTAGAGAAGCAAGAGCAAACACATTCGAAAGCTAGCAGAAGGCTAGAAATAACTAAGATCAGAGCAGAACTGAAGGAGATAGAGACACAAAAAACCCTCCAAAAAATCAATGAATCCAGGAGTTGGTTTTTTGAAAAGATCAACAAAATTGACAGACCACTAGCAAGACTAATAAAGAAGAAAAGAGAGAAGAATCAAATCGACGCAATTAAAAATGATAAAGGGGATATCACCACCGACCCCACAGAAATACAAACTACCATCAGAGAATACTATAAACACCTCTACGCAAATAAACTGGAAAATCTAGAAGAAATGGATAATTTCCTGGACACTTACACTCTTCCAAGACTAAACCAGGAAGAAGTTGAATCCCTGAATAGACCAATAGCAGGCTCTGAAATTGAGGCAACAATTAATAGCCTACCAACCAAAAAAAGTCCAGGACCAGATGGATTCACAGCTGAATTCTACCAGAGGTACAAGGAGGAGTTGGTACCATTCCTTCTGAAACTATTCCAATCAATAGAAAAAGAGGGAATCCTCCCTAACTCATTTTATGAGGCCAACATCATCCTGATACCAAAGCCTGGCAGAGACACAACAAAAAAAGAGAATTTTAGACCAATATCCCTGATGAACATCGATGCAAAAATCCTCAATAAAATACTGGCAAACCGGATTCAGCAACACATCAAAAAGCTTATCCACCATGATCAAGTGGGCTTCATCCCTGGGATGCAAGGCTGGTTCAACATTCGCAAATCAATAAACATAATCCAGCATATAAACAGAACCAAAGACAAGAACCACATGATTATCTCAATAGATGCAGAAAAGGCTTTTGACAAAATTCAACAGCCCTTCATGCTAAAAACGCTCAATAAATTCGGTATTGATGGAACGTACCTCAAAATAATAAGAGCTATTTATGACAAACCCACAGCCAATATCATACTGAATGGGCAAAAACTGGAAAAATTCCCTTTGAAAACTGGCACAAGACAGGGATGCCCTCTCTCACCACTCCTATTCAACATAGTGTTGGAAGTTCTGGCTAGGGCAATCAGGCAAGAGAAAGAAATCAAGGGTATTCAGTTAGGAAAAGAAGAAGTCAAATTGTCCCTCTTTGCAGATGACATGATTGTATATTTAGAAAACCCCATTGTCTCAGCCCAAAATCTCCTTAAGCTGATAAGCAACTTCAGCAAAGTCTCAGGATACAAAATTAATGTGCAAAAATCACAAGCATTCTTATACACTAGTAACAGACAAACAGAGAGCCAAATCATGAATGAACTTCCATTCACAATTGCTTCAAAGAGAATCAAATACCTAGGAATCCAACTTACAAGGGATGTAAAGGACCTCTTCAAGGAGAACTACAAACCACTGCTCAGTGAAATAAAAGAGGACACAAACAAATGGAAGAACATACCATGCTCATGGATAGGAAGAATCAATATCGTGAAAATGGCCATACTGCCCAAGGTAATTTATAGATTCAATGCCATCCCCATCAAGCTACCAATGAGTTTCTTCACAGAATTGGAAAAAACTGCTTTAAAGTTCATATGGAACCAAAAAAGAGCCCGCATCTCCAAGACAATCCTAAGTCAAAAGAACAAAGCTGGAGGCATCACGCTACCTGACTTCAAACTATACTACAAGGCTACAGTAACCAAAACAGCATGGTACTGGTACCAAAACAGAGATATAGACCAATGGAACAGAACAGAGTCCTCAGAAATAATACCACACATCTACAGCCATCTGATCTTTGACAAACCTGAGAGAAACAAGAAATGGGGAAAGGATTCCCTATTTAATAAATGGTGCTGGGAAAATTGGCTAGCCATAAGTAGAAAGCTGAAACTGGATCCTTTCCTTACTCCTTATACGAAAATTAATTCAAGATGGATTAGAGACTTAAATGTTAGACCTAATACCATAAAAATCCTAGAGGAAAACCTAGGTAGTACCATTCAGGACATAGGCATGGGCAAAGACTTCATGTCTAAAACACCAAAAGCAACGGCAGCAAAAGCCAAAATTGACAAATGGGATCTCATTAAACTAAAGAGCTTCTGCACAGCAAAAGAAACTACCATCAGAGTGAACAGGCAACCTACAGAATGGGAGAACATTTTTGCAATCTACTCATCTGACAAAGGGCTAATATCCAGAACCTACAAAGAACTCAAACAAATTTACAAGAAAAAAACAAACAACCCCATCAAAAAGTGGGCAAAGGATATGAACAGACATTTCTCAAAAGAAGACATTCATACAGCCAACAGACATATGAAAAAATGCTCATCATCACTGGCCATCAGAGAAATGCAAATCAAAACCA